>NC_045616.1:142734606-143036287 GCF_009829155.1 Mustela erminea | reverse complement strand
CAAGTAATGTAGTAGTAACACAACATGCAACTCAATTATAAATAAAGACCAATACGTCCACAATGGGTTAAGAGATTATGTCAGCCATTGATACAACGTTATTTTGTATTTTATTACAAATGAAAATATAAGATGAAAAACTTCATACAACTCACAGATAATTCCATCTGAAGTTCTATCTTCTGACAGCTGGTGATTGGTGGACTTAGTTTGAGACACACTGACCTACTCCGCATACCTACCAAACTTTGATGCGGATTTGAACCATACCATTTCTTAGTTATGTTATAGTATGTAAATTACTTAACATTTTAAGCCTCTTGCCTTTCCTTCGCAAAATGTAGAAAATAGTAACTAAAGTTTTAATATTTCTAGGTGGGGTTACTATATATGTTACTATATATACATATATATATATATATATATATATATATATATATATATATATATCTCCCACTCATGCCCCTTGGGACAGAGTGTAAATATATTAAAAAGACAGCACAAACTTGAGAGGCTATAATACTAAAGAAACTGGGACACACACAGACACATGTGTTTGTGTGCATGCGACAATATACAGTAGTTATATGTATATAGTCCCTGGCACAATGTATATCATCTTGGGCACAAAGCAAGCATTTAACAAATGGTAGGCACTATTACTGTTATTACCACATAAAAATGAATAACTGCATTGTTGATTAGATAAGTATTTCTCCAACAATATTAACTTGCAAAGCACAATAGCACAATAGACTTAAAGTATTTTTTATTTTTTTATTACGCTTCCTTAAGAAGCGTAATTGCAGCCCTTCAAATGATCCAGCAAGGGAGATATTTTATTCAGGGGTATATTTAGTTCCTTTTACATCACCCTGGAGCATTTGTGTCTCTTCTACATAGAACTAGTTCAGTGGCTACATTAAATATATGCATTTGTGCGCTCTTTTTTCAAATGATGTAATTTTTATATCAATAAGTGTTCGGTTTTTACTGTGGCAATAGGCAGCTATACAAAAGAGTGAAACTTCTTTCACTATTCTTGGCATTCTGAACTGGTCATTAATTATCTGTATGAATTAACATTTTGCTGTGCATCAAAAATGTTAAGGCTTTCTTCACAGGACAGTTATCTCCATTTCAACTGTACATAATTTTTGGCTTCAGTTGCATAGTTACAGTACCATCAGGTGCCACATTTACAAATAATGATGGTCAGTTTTTCTGGGAACTGTATTTTAATTGCTGTATCTCAATATAATCTGATTTACAGTGAATGCTATGAAATGTGCATCTAATTGAACATCTCTATGGAAGATTTAGATGTAATGCAAATGGATATAAGCTGATAACTTTTTATGCCTCCACTAAAGCATTTTCAAGCCTGAAAAGAAATTTGGAGATTAATCCTAAGCTTCCAACGGATATGCATTTAGTTTGGAGTGATCAAACAATTAAAAAATCTAAGAAAATCTGTTGTATGTAATTGTGGACCAGCTTGTTCAGACCAAGTTTCCTCCAGAAAATTTAGAAAATATGGAGGAAAATATATATTTTAAGTCTGCTTAAAGGCATGAGAAGATTCAAAAGGCAGGAGGACCAGAAAGGCTGCAATCCCAGAGGAAAGCAAAGACTAGAAATGTGAGCCCAACATCCGATGTCTATATTCTTCTTGACAAAAATTACTATATCTGCAAATGGAGGAGGAAAGCTTGGAAAGTTGAGTTTCACAAAGCTAGAAGGACAAAAATTGAAGCCCAGAGGCTGCAGAAAGGAAAGACCCTGATAAAATAAATAAGTTTTAATTGGCTTTGGAGGCAGTTAAGTAGGTGTGCATGGAACCAGCAACACAGACTCAAATTATGTCACGCTCTCACTGCATTAATGCAAATGGCTTCTAGCTTTATTGCTAAACACAAGTAAAATACATTCTCTTGTGAAATTGGCTTAAGTAACAAGATTTTGAAATAGTCCCATAAAATGATAAAAATGTCTTAAAGAATAATTGGTTTTTATAAGATTTGACCCAAAACTTGGAGAAAAAACTACAAGTATGTGTCTTGATAGGTCCAAGAAATTTTCTAAATATAGAAAACGAGAGCAGAAAGCTAGAAAAATACAAAATAAACAATGTAAAGAGAATTTCCTAAATAAAGGGGAAAAATCACTAAATAAAATTAAAATGAAAACTCAGTATATTGGTTTAAGCACATCTGAACAGATACTTACTGAATTGGAAAATTTCAGGAGAAAAGACCTGTCGTGAGTCATAAAAAGACAGAAGTTTGGCAATTAGAGCAACGTGTATAAGAGACTTAGGAGTCAGAGAATGAGACAACAGGATAGTGACAGGCTATATAAGGAGAATATAATATCACACTTTCGGAAAGAGGAGGAAAGCAGAATTTTCCAGATTTGGATATTTAACAATGATTTTATTTGTATTAATACAATTAGCTCTTTATTTCTACAACAGATACTCCTTTCTTAAAGTTTAGATGTGTTCTAATTAGCAATAATCGCGCCTCGGATAAACCTCATTGGCTACGATACTGCCACTGCGCAAAGCTTAAAGTTTAGATGTGTTCTAATGCAAATATTCCATTATCTAATGAAAATATTCCATTAAACAAAAATGATCATAAAAATTTGCATTAAAACACATCCACATATGGCTCTGTGGTTTGTTATGTTCTTTCTCCTCTTTCTCTGTTTTATATACATACATAGACACACACACATACACACACTAGCATAACTGGGCAAAACATACGTATATTTAGATACATGAGTTTGAGGTGGTTCATTTTTAAATTTAACTTTAAACTTAAAATTTAATGAGTTATAATGATAGATCATTACAGTAGCACCTTATGTTACTGTAACACACATAAATCTTCTTTAGTGAACATTTAAAAATTGGAACTCAGGATACCTGCATAGAATTTTCAAATTTGATTTTAAAAAGAAAAAAAATACATTTTTTTTCATTAGCACCAATGTATTCCCACCCTAGAGCCCACTTTGATACGCTCTAAAGAGCCAACCAATCAGAGCAACATTTTTTTGTTGAAACTATAGAGTTGATGTTTAAAATATTAATGACATTTTTAGGAGAATCCTTGCTGCTTTGGTAGAGGGAGAGGATATTTGATGACGGGACCAGTTGACCCAGAACTATCAACAGTTCACAGTTTTCATTTGAAGGCTGAGGGAAAAAAAAATTAAATTAAAAAAATATATATATATATATATATATTTTACTAGTCCTAACCAAATCAGAATTAGTTATACTTGGGGGGTTAAGTGGCATCCTGATGGATACCTGGTGGGGTCAATTTGTTGCAAGTGATAAGGGACCTTTATACGAAGCCTTCATTGGAAAAGAACCAGATCTGTTAAGTTGCATTACCTCTGTGCTTCTTGGAGAAAATACCGTGGGAAGGGTAGTGTGCGGACTGTTCATGATCAAGCTATTCATGATCAAGAGCTCTGCCTATCAGCCCCTCATTGTTTGTATATTTTTCCGTAGTAGTCTGAAATGAAAGTTGACTCATATATTTATAAATATTATTTACTTAAAATCCTTTATTCAAAACATTTTCGTAACCAGATGGGCTATATCCATAGACATGTCGTTAGCCATTTTGGTTTTGAAAACATGAACATGAACAGTGAATTTCTTTGCTGAAATATGAATTCTGGGCACAATCTAACACTCGATCTTTGTGTGCCCTTGGACAAGATAGAGCTGGGCCTAAATTTCTTCATCTGTAATAAGAGAGGGTTCCTTCCAGCACTAAGATTTTATCACTGCGAGGTGAATCACGTGCTGCTTTCTGCCTTTTCAGCAACTTGTCTAATATTTTGTTTTTTATTCACTAGTAATTCAGATGTTTGCTGTGATGGAAGTGAACATTTAATTCAACTGCCAGACACAAATTGTAAAAAAAAAAGTAAGCCACTTAATAAAAAAATAAAGCAGCAAAATAGATTATCCTTTTGATGACTACTTGTATCACCTATAATTAGCTACATGACTGATAGTGTAATATGCACATAGTGCATTAACTCTGGGTAAACAAAGTTTACCGAAATCAGAATTTTGTTTTGTGATCTGACAACTGCTACTGTGCTGAACAGAGGATGTTGCCTGGAGACGAATTACAACATTTGATGCTTGATATGGTCTATGATATTGTCTGAAATGAAGGAACATTATATACAAAGCTTATTATTGCAGTGATGGCTTCCTGCTTTCTGAATCAAATTAGGATTATAGCTGGAACCAAAACTAATAAAAGAAAACCTCTGTGTTTCCATAAAATAACTACTAATGTATACCCAATAGTAATGAAAATGAAAAAAAAATTCCTAGTAAAACTTGTAAAATGTAAACTATCAATCAACAGAAATACAATAATGCCTGAAAGTGACTACCTCTGAAAATGCAAAGGAAAAAGAAAAGCTAAGAATCAGTCAGCTGTCAACTACTGTGATTTTGGATATCAGGTTTTGAGTCATACTCTTACTTTTAACCACTGTATTACACAAAATCTTAGACTAGTTTTGAATTCGAGAACATTTATTTTGAGAAGATACCTCAAGTTGAAATATTTGATAAACCAGAGAATATTTAACAAAGGTTTATTACTTATTAAATATCCCAGGAACACCAGAGGTTTGATGAAATTTAAACCCAGGAGGGAAAGAGAAAAATAACCAAATAATAGCAACAACAAGAATTTTATAACAATTTCAGGAGCATTATAATTATATTTGACTGACTATAGAGGAAACACTATCAGTTTTTCCCCATTGAAGAGGATACAGTGTGGGTTTTTCATACATGGCCTTTATTATGTTGAGGTACGTCCCTTTAAACCTGCTTTGTTGAGGGTTTTCTCATGAATGGATGTTGTTCTTTGTCCAGTGCTTTTTATGTGTCTATTGAAATGACCAAATGTGGTTATTATCTTTTCTTTTATTAATGTAACATATCACCTTGATTGATTTGTGAATATTGAACCACCCTCCTAGACTGGGAATAAATCCCATTTGATCATGGTCAATGATATTTTTAATATATTGTTGGATTCAGTTTGCTAGTATTTTAGTGAGAATTCTTACAGCCATATTCATCAGGGATATTGGCCTCTAGTTCTCTTTTTTACTGGAGTCTATCTGACTTTGGTATCAGGGTGATCCTGGCTTCATAGACTTCATTCGAAAGTGCTCCTTCCTTTTCTTTTTTTGGAATAGTTTGAGAAGAATAGGGATTAATTCTTTTTTAACTGTTTAACTCTTTTTTAAACTAACTCTTCTTTAAGTTTTTGGTAGAATTTACCTGTGAAATCATCTGGTCCTGGACTTTTGTTTTTGGGGAGTTTTTGATTACTGATTTAATTTCTATGCTAGTTATCAGTCTGTTCAATTTTTTTTTATTTCTTCTGTTTGAGTTTTGATAGTTTTAATCGTTTATGTATGTTTAATAGTTCTAATAGCTTGTATGTTTTTCAGAATTTGTCCATTTCTTCCAATTGTCCAATTTTTGGCATATAGATTTCATCATATTCTCATAATTGTTTGTATTCTGTGGTGTTGGTTGTTATTTCTCCTCTCTCCTTTGTAATTTATTCATTTGGTTCATTTCTCTTTTCTTTTCAATAAGTTTGACTAGAGATTTATCAATTTTTTTTTAATTTTCTCAAAGAACCAGTTCCTGGTTTCATTGATCTGTTCTATTGTCTTTTTAGTTTCTATATAATTTATTTCTGCTCTAATATTTATTACTTCCTTCCTTCTGCTGGCTTTCAGCTTCATCTGTTGTGCTTTTTTAGTCAGTTCAGATGTAAGGTTAAGTTGTTTATGTGAGGTTTTTCTTGTTTGTTTTGAGAGAGAGAGAGAGAGAGAGAGAGAGAGTAACCAAGTGGGAAGGAGCAAAGGGAGAGGGAGAGGGAATCTTAAGCAGGCTCTACATCCAGCACAAAGCCTGACATGGGGCTCAATCTCATGATCCAGAAGAGATCACTAACTACACCCAAATTAAGAGTTGGTCACTTAAGTGATTGAACAATCCAGGCACTCCTTCTTGCTTCTTGAGGTAGGCCTACTAATCTCACCACTATTATTTAACATCTACTGGAAGTCCTGTCACAGCAATCAGACAACAAAAAAGAAATAAAAGTCATCCAGATTGGCAAAGAAGTAAAACTTTCACTATTTGCAGTCAACATGATTCTCTATATGAAAAACTTGAAAGACTCCACCAAAAATTGCTAGAACAGATAAGTAAATTCAGTAAAATCTCAGGATACAAAATCAAAGTACAGAAATCTATTGATTTCTATACACCAGTAGTGAAGCAGCAGAAAGAGAAGTTAAGGAATCGATTCCCTGTACAATTGCACCCAAACCAATAAGATACTTAGGAATAAAACTGACGAAAGACCTGTACTCTGAAAACTATAAAACATTTATGAAAGAAATTGATGACACAAAGAAATGGAAAAACATTCCATGCTCATGGGTTGGAAGAACAAATATTGTTAAAACATCTGTACTACCCAAAGCAATTTATACATTTATACAGTCCCTATCAAAATGTCAACAACATTTTTCACAGAGCTAGAACAATCCACCCTAAAATTTGTGTGGAATCACAAATGGCCACAAATAGCCAAAGCAACCTTGAAACGAAAAACAAAGCTGGAGGCATCACAATTCCAAGTTATATTACAAAGCTATCACGGTGAAAATAGTATAGTATTGGCACAAAAAGAGATTCATAAATAAATAGAACAGAATAGAAAACTCAGAAATGGACCCACAGCTCTATGGCCAATATCTGACAAAGCAAGAAAGAGTCTCTTCAACAAATGGTGCTGGGAAGATGGGACAGTAACATGCAAAAGTATGAAACTGGACCACTTTCATACATCATACACTGACATAAATCCAAATGGATTAGATACCTAAATGAGAACACACACAGTCTCTCTCAAATAAATAAATAAATCGTTGGGCATGGGGGGAAGGGACTGCACTTGCTGCAATAAGCACTAAGTGTTGTATGGAAGTGTTGAGTCACTATATTGTATATCTGAAATTAATATTATACTGAATGTCAACTGAAGTTTAAATAAAAGCAAAAAACATTTGAATTTCCAATTTTTAGATTTCACTTTTCATCTTAAATATTAAATATGAGTTACCTTGAAAGTTTGTCACTTGTCTGCTTTCCCTGACTACTCATGCTTTACAGGTCAAGAGCAGTTTCTGAGAGTTTTCTGCCATAGTGGTGGTAGAATCTCCAAAAATAAAACAAAATATGAAACTATGTATAAAAGAATAGCCTAAAAAAGAAAAGAAACTATTAATCATGAGTTTGATTCATACATAATTGTGTATAAAAAATATAAATAATAATTCAGGGATAGTATGAGAAGACTTAAAATGTTCTTTAAAGACTTAAAATGTTCTTAAATGTTCTTGAAAAAGATCCTAATGTGTTTTAATCTGAGATAGCAATGTATTTATTATTTCAACAAAATTGTATTAGCACCTATTAAGAACAAAACCTTAAAAGCATTGTTTGAGGGCTTAAGTGGCCTGAAAGAGTTAATACATCAGTTATTTTAGGGATATAAATAATTTAATAATGATTTTAGACAAAATGGTATACTAGAATTGAAATAGTGTAGTCACTTTTTAAAATATGGGTGCCACATAATCATATTGGGGAAAATGAGTCAAGCATAGTTTTTTGTCCACAGTTCTAGGTAACAGGATAGTAAAGAATACCAGGTACTATTCTCTAGCAAGTACATGGCAGGACCACTTATTTACGGGTCCAGTGGGATTGTAGCGGATATTATTGATGCAAGGTTATGTATCACTTCATTCCATCTCTTGGTCCATATGCAGGTGTGTTATGCATATTGCAGAAGAGAGGCAGCACAGGTTCATCTGCCCTTCTTTATTTTCCAGAGTAGCTGGTGGTGAGCAAGTGGGAGTTGGAAGGTTGGGGAAGTCATTCTCCAGAGCAACCCTCAAGCAATGGGAAAGAAGCAGCACTGGATAAACCTCCCAATCTCCTTACCTTATAATGAGAATATTTTAGTATATGTGCTGCCAAAGTGAGCACTAATGAGAATATTTTGAAGTGCGTCCCACATAGTTTCCAGAATGTTCCCAAGAAGATTATATCCAAGTTACTTACAACAGTAATCCATTTATTGACACACTTTATTGGATTAGCTCCCCTCAGTTATTCATCCTCTCTCCCACTTTTGCTCTTCCTGAGATCACCTCTAAACAAACTACTACACACAAGTCTTTGTCTTATGATCTGCTTTTGGGAGAACACAGGCAAGAGAGTATAGCAAAGAGAGTTTGTATACCAAAGAAAGTTTTTTTTTAATTTTGTTTTGTTTATTTGTCAATGCAATTAAAAGGGAGAGGGGAATAATGGGAAGCCACAATATGTAACAATCTAGACTAGAAATATGGTTAGCTTTTTTTTTTCACTAATTTGCTATGCAATTTTTTCAAGCCATTTAAAGGTTTTGATAATATATGCTTTAAACGTAACAAATAGTATAGGAGTAAAGATAGTAGGAATAGATGACTTTTAAAATTACTCACAGTTCAAACAATATATACACTTGAAATCCTTTTATCTGATATCATTATGGCACACAATGGGTAAGTTAATTGAAAATTTGTTTAAAATTATGATGCATAAAAGTAGCAGATTTCCAATTTATATACTTTATTTTAAACCATACGCATGTATATTAATTTAAAAATATTTTGTGTTGCAAAGAACTTTTCAGTGTGGGTTGGCTTATTTTTGTCTTTCATAAATCACACCCACGATGCAGTCTTTTGGGGTTAAAGTGGAAAGATAATTTAAAGACAGTTGATTCAGGTGCTAATTATTGCTATAATGGCAATCAAATCGCAGCATATAAATGTATCAAATAAACATGTTAAACACCTTAAAGAAGATGTTGTTGAAGCAATTTCACTACAGAATCACTTCCAAGATTTTTATATTTCCTCCAATATTTTATACACCTTCCAATAGCAATAGTATATCTTCAATAACTAATTGAAAAACATTTTTGTGGCTATTTGCTTCTATCAGTCCTTTTTAAGTAATTACAATAAAAATTTATTTTATGTACATTACATTAATTTTTCATTATTTTACACACTCTGGTGATATAATAGTTGAGTGAAATTAAATAACAAATACAACTAGAAAAACTCATACCCCTCAATACTGACTCTTGATGGATAAGCTAGTGGGCGGGTGACTGACTGCCTGAACGGTCAGTAATCCCTGGACCGCCCCCCACCGACGGACAAAAGATGACTCCAAACTTTGCTGTGAAAAGGGGAGAAGGCAAGGGGGTCAACCCTCAGAGATGAAGACCCTCTGCCCTTCTTTGCTCCATTTTTATTGGTCCTTCAGGATAATCACAAATCCTTATCACTGTTTCTCAAGCATGTGATGTGTGACAAGTGGTCTTACTGGAACAAGGAGGATCTGTTTATGGGAAAGATAAGATATGCTAATGAGTGTGGTCAAGGAGTTCTGCTAACCATAGCTTAAGGGACAATGCATACATCTCTTAGATGGGTACATTTGGTGGTTTGGGTTAAGAAAGCCTTGCGGAAGGCAACTCTCTGCGGCATTCCAAGTGGTCCTGCAGGCTTGGCATTCCAAAGACCTGAGCCCTTCTCCGAAACCTTCCCTACCCCCGGCGGCCTTTCTGTTACATATTAGCAAGCCAGATATTATGGCTGATTTCATGCTCTACAGTAACCCCCTACAGGTGACTTCAGGCATAGCCACTTCAATATGTTCTTTAGGCAGAACAATTTAATCCAAGTGAGTTACATGAGGGTTTGTTAATAAATTCTCCTCCTCTAAACTTCCAAAATTTCAATTGAGTTTTACAGCAAATTGTGGAAAGGTAGCATGGTTTTAACCATTGTCTCACTCAGAAGAGTGTGTGAAGCATCCACATGAGGGGACTTTCATTGTATTTACGAGGATAAAAAAACAAATCATCAACATTTAACCTTAGAATGGCATTACTAAGAAATATTTTGGAACTCAGTAAGTTCTCCACTTTAGAGATCATCCAGTAGCCCAAGATTCTTGGCATATCGTCAGTGAGTTTTAGAATCCAAAGATGCACTTGATCAGGAAGTTGCTGAATGAGTGCAGCTCTGTGTTTTTCCTCTTTGCTCTCTCCTGTATCTAAAACCGCCACCTCAATTTACTGGCTCTTACGTCAGTTGGCTTTGGAGATTACAGTTTTGCACTATGGCTCATGAGATGATAAGCCTGTAAGATTAGCTTTAAGTGCTATGTAGTCATAAAATACAACATATAAGTTACTAATAGAGCATAGTCAAAAAAATGGTATGTGCTACTGAAAAGATCGAGCAGGGTAATGAAGAGTCAGAAGAATAGAGGAAGATATATTTGTGCAGACTGCAATTTCTAATAGGAATTTAGGATAAAAGTCACTAAGAAAATGACACTTAGCAAAGATTTGAAGTTACTGAGGGAGTATATTAGTGCAAATAGGCTAGGCTATTCTGCAGCAGCAATGAAAAGCCAAATCTCAGAGGTTTAAAACCAGAGATTAAATTCTCATTTGAAGTCCATTGCATACTGACCTGCGGCTCTGCCCTGTCTCATCTTCATCTGAACCCAGGCTAACAAAATCTCCATCATCTGGAATTAAAAAAAACAAAATAAAAAAACCCTAAAAGCAACAACAAAAAGCAAAACTGCACTGACTTGCAGAAGCTTCCAACAAAAGATGACATATCCTAATTCTCACATTTTATTGGCTGACGCAGGTCACGTGGACAAGCTAAGCCTCAGGGGAACAGAGAAGTGCAGCCTGACAAATGCTGTGAAGTTGGAGACTCCAGCATGTGCTCCAATGCCCATGGATAATTCAGCCTCAGAGCCGGTACTAGGATGAGGGTGAGGTGAATAAGACACTCAAAGCTGAAGTGCAAAACTTAGGGAGGCACCAAAAATTCATAAGTGAAATAAATAATATTGAGATACAATGTTTTATTTATTTTTTTAGTTTTTGAGGGAATGTAATGTTTTAAAAACAGCTCAAAATTAGTGCAAGAAACCATGATGAACAAATATCTAAATTTTAAATTAAGATGGAATCAATATATAGTTAGATTTGAGCCTGTAGCAAAAAAAAAAAAAAAAAAAAAAGAGAGAAAGAAAAGCCTCCCTGAGTGGAAGTAAGTAATATGGATACTGTTTTGTTTGCTTGCTTGTTTTTTTTTTTTTTTTTTTAATACTGATACTGTTTTTATTCAAAATATATTTTGTAGGGTGCCTGTGCCTGGGTGGCTCAGTTGGTTAAGCAACTACCTGGGACTCAAGTCATGATCCTGGAGTCTTGGGATCGAGTCCCATATCGGACTCCTTGCTCGGCGGGGAGTCTGCTTCCCCTGCTGACCTCTCTACTCTCATGCTCGCTTTCTCTCTCTGTCGCTCTCTCTCTTTCTCAAATAAATAAAGTCTTTAAGAAATATATTTTGTATATCATGGATTGTTTTATATTAACATTGGTTGCTTGAAATATGAATTAGGGGAGCCTGGGTGGCTCAGTCAGTAATGGTCTGCCTTTGGTTCAGGTCATGATCCCAGGGGCCTGGGAGCAAGCCCTGAATCAGGATCCCCCCTCAGCAGGGAGGCTGCTTCTCCCACTCCCTTTGCCTGTTGCCCTTACTAGTGCTCCCTCTTTCTCTGTCAAATAAATAAATAGAAACTTAAAAAAAGAAAGGAATTAAAAATATTTTAATCTTCATTACTGGCCTCTGCGGTGCCACTTTAAATTTTGTGCCTGAGACAGTTTTACATTCATATCACTCTAGCCTGGATATTCCACAGTAGCTATTACCGAGGAGATAGTAGTAGGTACATTGGCTTAGAATATTATTCAGGTCTTTATATTTTCTAAGTGTAAATTTCATTTTCATTTTTGAGGCGCTTTGAAATGCTAGGTAAACTTCCTAACCTATCTCAGCCCCACCATGTTTGTGAAACAAAGTTATATATCCTCATATAGTCATTGTGAAGATAATCAGAAAAAAAAATGCTTCTAACCTTTCTTAATCTATTTCTCCTGCCATATAAGCACTCAATAAATGCTATATGTTATTATGATTTAAAAACAAAGAAAAGGATATAATTCTTTAAAGAGGTAAAGTGCACTAAGAGAAACTTTGTGGGATGAGACACAAAAATAGGTAGCATAAACATATTTTTAATGCAATACTTGTGCTATTGTCTTCAGGCTTTCTGCACTTGCATTTTAATATAGCTTCAGGGTACTAAAAATGCAATCATACAAAACCCAGAAGATATAAAAATCAAAATATCAGCTAGTCACTTAATTTGACCTATGTATATCAAGGAAAAATATAGAGATGTCTTCTAGACACTTCAAGGAGCCATGCTACTATTAAGAAAACATTTGGGCATAATTGACATCACAGTATTCAAGGTAGTGGCAGAAGTATAGAAATAATGATGATAGAAGGTAGTACCTTAACGGTAAGGCCAAAGCCTAAGGGTCAAATAAAAGAGGTATTAAGAATGAAAAAAATATCACACACCTTTCAAATATGTGATTTAGGTAAGAAGTACTGGGGCATTAAAGGGAAAGAAGGTCATTTGGAAAATACTGGAATTATTGCTACGGAGATAAGGATTGTATCCAATACTCAAAAAGGAATTTACCTTGTTTAGTCTTAACAATGCCATTTTTCTTCAAGAAAATGCCTTGGGCAAAGCAAGTATTGAATATCCTGTGCTTTTTACTCGTTTTTTTCCTGTCCGCAGTGAATTACTAATTATTTGGCTAAGCATCTCCCCACATGTTTATATATATCATCCTGCCGTACTCACAAATGTGTAACCCAAAGGGCCTGTGCCACACTGAAAAAGAATTTAAGTCAGAAAGTCAATAGGCCAGGCAGAAAGAAGATCAAGTAAAATGAGGTGAGGAATAAAATAGTAGTTTTAGTGGGCAAAATAAAATAATAAGCCGTCAAAATGCAATGAGGCTTAAAAGTCACTGTTAATGATTTGAAAGAAAGCTAACCCATCTGTTTGATTAAAAGTTTTTAATATTAAAAAAAAGGCCAGATGAGTCTCCCAATGAGGCTATTTTGTGGATCCCTTTACATTTGAGGGGAAAGAAAAAGGAACAGAAGATCAGGTGGGTTACAATGGGAACTTGTCATGGAGAATAACTTAGTAAAATTGGAGAATATTTGAACCTAACAGATAATTCTCTGGTTAAAGTAACATTCCAAATCTTTTTAACTTCCAATTGTGCTTGGTACTGAAGAAGATAGTAGTATGACATAGCTTCAAGGGAATTTTTAAGGTTTTCATTATTATTACTAATGATTATGCGCTGACCACTTAAAATTAGCAAGATGTACTCAGTAGTTCCTAAGCATTAGCTTTTTGATGCTTAGATTAAGGTAGTAATGTATTGTTTCCATTTTTGCCTGTGTAGCAATTGGTTTGATTGTAGACAAACTTGCATAAAAGTCACCCATGTAGCAAAAAGAAACAGTGTCCTCATCACAGACCTGAAGAGCATGTGTTATTTAGGTGATAACATACGTTTCTTCTCTGGAAAATATATGTTTCCAGCTATATCTTATGTCTATGTTTGTATGTATTTATATATGTATGTATCTACCTACCAACTTGTTTATCTGTAAATCTTGTCAAACAGCAAAGATCCTACAGTACCACTCATCTTTTCCAAATATATCTGTAGACTGGGAGGGTGCCATTCAAAGAAATGTTTGCACAGTGAGCCGCTAGTAGAACAATACAATAGCCCAGGATTCTTGCTTCTCCCCAGATGGTTCTTCCAAATCCATCATATAAAGCAGAGTGCTCTGAGTTTAAGTGGAATTTTCTTCTCTGTCTGACATACACTACTGCAACCAGAGAGGTTTTGAGTGTCCTAAATAGACGTGAGCATCTGCAAGGGCATCTTGCTTCCGAGTTCGAATCTCAAGCCGGTGGTGATACTTCTTACTAACTGGAACTCTTAAACCTTCCATCACCCAGAAAGAGCCAGAATAAGTGCATTGTTAAATCAAATGGAAAAAAAATGAAAGATTCTACCACAGGTACCGAGAGAGAGAATTTTGCAGCATCACAAATGAGAAGCCAGAATTTTGCATAATGAATCAGAGAAAATTGAAATTGCTATAAACACTGGGAATCTTTTATACTTGGATTACTAGAGTGTTGAGATTTCGAACAGATTTTTATAGGTTTTGTCATTGGTTATGGTGGTAGTGATGATTAGATGGGTTTTGTTCAGAGTGTGTGTCTTCGGAAAGGAGCTTTTTGGGTTTAGTTTAATTTATTGTTTTCATTTTCTCAAATTGTCTCCATTTAACCTTTTGTCTTTGCAAATTCCCTAGTATATCTTATTCCAGAAAAAAATTCTGGCTTTTACAGATTCTATGAATCCTGTCAGTGTAGTTTTGTGTGCATGTGTGTGTGTGTGTGTGTGTTTATGAAAAACCTAATTGACAGAACCGCTTTAGAAAAAGCTGATTTAGCAAGCCACATGGAGAGTAAAATTTAAAGTCCATTTGACTCTAAATGAAATTTTGGTGCTTTACTGGATCTTAATTGGACGAAAAGACAAATTATAAATAGAAATCTTGGTATCATGACCCAGTGAACTAGTTGTGTTCGTAAAGTTAGGGATCACAGATTATTAGTGATAAATAAATATTTTCTGACCTCTAATGATACACATAATTCATTATCCAAATTACATTTGATTATAACTGGGTTTTTTTTCAAGATTTTATTTATTTATTTATTTATCTGGGAGAACGAGAGCTTGAGAGGTGAGAGGTCAGAGGGAGAAGCAGGCTCCCTGCAGAGCAGGAAGTCCAATATGAGACTCCATCCTGGGACTCCAGGATCATGACCTGAGCCAAGGGCAGACGCTCTACCAACTGAGCCACCCAGGCACCCTATTTTTTGTAAGGTCAGGGTCTTAGCACATTTACAGATAAACCATTCACTTTACATTAAAATATTTTAATATTGTACTATATGAAAAATGCAGCACCAATAATTATAGCTACATATTTGACAAATAGGTGGGCTTTTAAAAACGAGGCAGGAAGGATTATGTTATGAAGAATAGCCTGGATTTATGATTCTGATTACCTGTTATTTCTCATTTAGAAGGCTCAACTGAACTACTTGATTTAGGAGTGTAGGAACAGATAATAAATACCATGCTTTTTAGAATATATAATTCCTGACACATTTAGAATTTTGGAGATTTGAACAAAGCATTGCTGTTATCATCTGGTAAAGATTCTGATCCTGCATCCTGAGTCTTCTAGTTTAGTGGTTTCGAAGGGCTCAACAATTTGCAAAATGCAGGCATTTATCAAGAGCTGCTGTGGAAACATTTGAGTGGAGAAGCCGTCATTCTCCCTTGCCTAAAAGGTGGAATCTGTTCACACTTATTTTTCCTGAACTTGGTCACTTGACTACCATGTAAAATGTTAACATAAAAGAAGATGGAAAATGAATCTATTTAGCAATATAAAGAGAAAAAAAAAAAGAAATATTCTGAAATAAATAAAAGCTACGATACCAAATTTGGAATCAAATTTTGGAAATTAAGTTATATAAAATGGGAAAACTCTGTGTTGTAAATAGGAACAAGTTATAAACAAAGTAGATTCTTTCCAGGGAGGTAATTTCGGGAAAAGCAAAGGTGAATATTAATAGTGATCTCTAGAGCAGTATTCCGTGGAAGAAGGGAGGGTGAGCTCTGGAATCAATGAACCAGATTTAAAGATTTCAGACTCCGAAATGTCTAACTTTTCTGACCTAGAAAAGTCAGCTTTAACTTGCTGCATTGGTTTCTCATCAGTTTTCAGCAATGAGTTCCCAAGAAACTGATAATGGTGAGCTCTACTGTTTGTACCAGGTGCCAGTTCCTTAAGATATTTGCATTTGCCTTGCAAAATTGCTTGAATTTTTAATTAGCAAAAATCTGTAAATAAAGAACTAACTGAGCATTAATTTCCCTCCCCCCTGCTCTCTGTCAGTTCTAATTTGTAGACAGCAAAATGAAAACCAGTTTGTTGATATAAGAAAACTCTATTTACATGTTCATGTTGTTGTCATAATAATTACTGTTGTTTTTAACTTGCCCTGACAAGGAGTTGAAACTATAGAGAGTGATGAATAATTTGCAATGAATCAAGAACACGATGTGAGTATTTTGTGGACAACTTTTAGTTTAAAAAGCTTGCATAATTTGCTTTTTCATCACAGTATTTATAATAGAAATGTTTCCAAAGAAAGAGTTACAACAATTACGTAATTATTTTCTTTAAGCATGGATTTCACTTATCCTCCAAGGGAACTGACACTTTGATTACTTCTTTTGACACATTTTGTCACATTTTCCTTTGTGGTCAACTATGATTACACCATGAGAAGCAGGATATAATTGGAACTAATGTCTCTAATTTTTGCAAATAGCAGAAACTCACTAATTTTTTGATAGCTAAAATATTAGTTTCTGGGGTACCTGGGTGGCTCAGTGAATTAAAGCCTCTGCCTATGGCTCAGGTCATGATTTCAGGGTCCTGGGATCGAGCCCCGCGTCGGGCTCTCTGTTCAGCAGGGAGCCTGCTTCCTCCTCTCTCTCTCTCTCTCTGCCTATTCGTGGCAGAGAGATCTCTTTCTGTCAAATAAATAAATAAAATCTTTAAAAAAAAAAGAAATCTTATAAAAAAAATTAGTTTCTTGAAACCAATAGTACTTTCCACCCACGATGAATTTTTGTCTTCTTTCATCATATAAAATTATTTTAAATTTCACAATTGTTTTAAAATTTTAAAACTTTATAATCATCAACAAAACGATTGGACTTTAGTGATTACAAAGCCTCCTTCCTCTTGTTCACCAATTGAAATTGAATTCCATCGTACTTTTTTTTTTTTTTCAGTACAAAATCTGTTTAAGTTCTTTTTCTTTTAAGTGGATACAAGGTGCTGTTATCCTGTGAACATGCACAAAGAAAAGATCAATGTAAATTAAAAATCTGACTTATGATGGTAAAATTGAGGGAAGAAAAGGCAGGTCCAGAGAGCTGAACCGGATACCAGCACTATACTGAAAACAGAGAAACTCTAAAGCTGAGCAAAGCTAAAAATAATTACAAGGCAAGAGTCCAAATTAGAGTTTACCCTTTTTATGAAAGAGGGCATCTGGTGAACATTCTACGCTACTTGGGGTAATCTGGATAAGCCTCAGCCTCAGAGCAGATTTGACCAGAAATAGGCTAGGGCTTGCAGGAACTAAAACTTTCTTTGAATTGTCTAAGTTCTTAATTGGTTTCAGGTGTTAAATAAATATTATCTGAAGGATTATAACAAAATACTGCACTTCAGGTTATCTCTAAGTTTTTTCAAATTCAATCATTCCAAAGCCCAGATTTTCTAAAACCATGTGGCACTATTTTAGAGATCACTAGGATCAATCATTTGCCCTTAGAAAATGATTATTAATCTCTAAGAGAGACAAAAGCTTTTATTTTTTTCACAGTTCACAATGCTTATCATATGCAATTTTAATTTCTTATAATTTTCATAATTTTAATTCCATTTGTATTCCATTTGTATTTAATTACCTATTTCAACTTATTTTAATGTGTTTTCTTTCTCATTAATGTCATCAATATTATCACTTTTTCATTTTTAAATATTAACTTACTAAATGGAAGGTGGATTAGATATGTGTGAAAATAAGAAGCATGAAGATACTCTAATATTCTATATCTTAATCAAAAATAATGTATTGGGCACCTGGGTGGCTCAGTGGGTTAAGCCGCTGCCTTTGGCTCAGGTCATGATCTCAGGGTCCTGGGATCTAGTCCCGCATCAGGCTCTCTGCTCAGCAGGGAGCCTGCTTCCCTCTCTCTCTCTCTGCCTGCCTCTCCATCTACTTGTGATTTCTCTCTGTCAAATAAATAAATAAAATCTTTAAAAGAAAATAATAATGTATTTATTTATATGACTGGGTTTAAGTATGCCATCAAGCCATTTGTTTTCTTATTGTTCTTTTTTTGTTTGTTTGTTTTATTTTGTTTCTCATTTCTTCCTTTTCTGTCAGTTTTGGGGAAATTCAGAAAATCTATTTACTAAGGATGGTAATGATATTTTCTCTTGAATATTGATGCTTAGGTATGTGTGAGTTGCTATTTACTGATCATTCTGGTGGTTATAATATATAACATTATGTTATCATATTTTGCTTTGATGTATATTGTTCCAGTTCATGTAAAATCTTATAATTTACAACAGTAAAATTCTTTTAGTAATTTAGTAGCGCTTGTATTGTAGTACTGTTGCCATGTTTTACTTCTATGTAGTTATATAAATACATTATGTAGCATTATTATTTTTGCTTTAATGAGTTCTCTTTAAAGAAATTAGGAAGGAAAAAAAACCCAGTCTTTTATATTAACCCATATATTTATCATTTCAAATACTGTTCATTCCTGTTGTAGATCCAAGCTTCTATTTGATACATGTTCCATTCAGGTTGAAGAACTTTTAGCATTCCTCCTTCTTTTTTTTTTTTTTTTTTTTTTTAAGATTTTATTTATTTTAGAGACACAGAAAGAACACCCGAGCACCAGGGGCCAGGTGGGAGGGGAGAGCAAGGAGAAGGGCAGAGGAAGAGAGGGAGAGTCTTCAGCAGCACCGGCATGGGGGGCCCACAAGATCATGACCTGAGTGGAAACCAAGAGTAGGAGACTCAACCAACTGAGCCACCCAGGAGTCCCCCCCCCTTTGCATTTCTTATAGTAGAAGTCTGCTATAAAAAATTTTTCTCTTCAAAAATAAAAATAAATAAAAAAAAAATAATAAAGATCAAAAAAAAAAATTTTTTTTCTCTCTTTTTTTTTTTAATCCAAATGTATGTTTATAATATCCTTACTTTTAAAGAAATAATTGGAGAATGTGGAATTATAAGTTGATAGACATTTTAATTTTTTTCAGAATTTTTAAAATGTTGTTCCTTTGTTTCCATTTTGCACGGTATGGAATTTTCCCACACCAGCTGCTCCTAGTTACTTTTACTCTATTTCATTCATTTTAATATATTCCCTTTAATATATTTTGTCTTTATATTTGGTTATAATTCTTTGGCTGTGACTTGTTCCTGTGTGTGTGTGTGTGTGTGTGTGTGTGTGTGTGTGTGTGTGTGTTAGGTCTTATATGCCTAGGGAAATTTGGGCGGATGGTGAAAATGTTATATACCTTTGTGTGTTGGAATCATGGGCATATAATTGAATTGTAAACCTAATGTCATTTTATAGCATCAAAATTTTATATTAAGTATATAATACTTGGGAAAACTATCATTTAAATAAAAGTAAAAGGTGTTTACTATCAGAAAGCCTGTAGCCTTTGTAAATCGACTGATTTTCTCTCTGATTAAATTTAAGATTTTTCTGTCTCTTTAGTTTCCTGGTGTTAAATCATACATATTATGATTTTTTTTTTTAACCACTATTCATTTGAATTCCCTGTGGATCCAAATCAGATGCTTTTTTTCCAACTATGACTTTCCATAGTGGATTTTGTTCTGTGTGGTGTAATTCTGGATTGTCAGTTCATTTACCTATATAAGGATTTATTTGGGAGAAAGCTCTGAGATCTTAGTTAAAGGTTGAGTCCTTCAGAAAGTATTTGTTTGTATCTGCCTGGTGACACAGAGCCTTATCACCAAAGGACATTTTTTTTTTCTATATATAATAATCGGCTTAGAATTTACGAGACCACAGCAAAAATGAAAATGTGTATCTTCCATTTTATGTGTGTGCAGGTCACAGATAGCCAATTATTAAGGGAGGATATTTGGTTGATTTCCCTGGGTGTCTAGCCTCAAGAGACAAGTTCCTATGTTTTTTTACCTTTGCTGGACATTAATGGATTTTCTGGTCCACTTTTTTTACTTGTGCTTTATTATTTTGAGAATTCTACCTTTTGCTGGGTTCAGAAGTCCAACAATGTAAGTGGCATTATTTCCCTGTGTATCAGTTAAAACCTCAGAGATACCAAGTTTGACAAACTCCCCCAAAAGCACACCATGCTTCCATTTTTTAAGATTTTCAAGCTTAGTGAATTTGATTCTGCAAGTTCAGTTGTGCATTTAAAATGATATATGTATATGTTATCTTTCATTTCGCAGTCCCCTTTAGCAAAAGTTCCCCCCCACTCTTGTCTCCCATATTTCCTAAAAAACAAACAAACAAACAAACAAACAAGAAACCAGAAAAACTCTCTTATCACATAACACAGTTTGTAACTGATAGTGGAGCTATTAGAGTAATTTGAGATCCATTACATGATACCAGACAACTAAATGCAGAAAACACTTTTATAGATTTAGGACTATCTTTCAGTTTTAGTCTAGATAAAATTTATTATTTATCAATGTTGTGTTCATTCTGTAGTTTTTAGCAGAGGAATTTGTGAAGATTTACTTTTGCAAAAATCTTTTCATTTAATATTTATCTTAAAATATGAGAATTCAGATGTGACTTTTTATACACGTTTTTAATTTATATTTACTGATTTTTCCATTGAAATTGATTCTAGTATCAATCACAAAAAGGTGCTGTCATTTAATTTAATTTAATTTATTCATTTTTTAAGGTCCTGTCATCTTAAAGAAATATATAGTGACTATGACTTGGCTACTTACTCATTCTTTACTACCTTCTGCATGCAAACATCATGAGAGTCAAACATGGATACTCATCTTAATGAACTTTAACACATGCAGAAAGTAATGCATTAGGCAAATAAATCTGTATTTTAATATTGTGATGCATGCCATATATTATTCTATAAATAACCAAGCAGTGTGCTATGGATAAAAAAGAAGCAAGCCAAGTGGGTCCTCCCTTAGAGAGCTATATTGATGTGTGTCCTTAAGAAGGAGGAAGAGCCATCAAATGAAAAAAATATAAGTGAATTGAGAATTGGAGAAGCACATCAGACACAGAACAGCACATGCAAAATTAATGAAGTCATGAAGTAGGGTATATCTTCGTGGTTTTGATAATTTTGTGAAAATTATAGAGGTCAGTGTGACTGGAAAATATTGAATAGATTCTTTTTTTTGTATATAAATTTGAATTACTTTATTACCATACTTTATTTTTTTTAATTTTTTATTTTTTATAAACATATATTTTTATCCCCAGGGGTACAGGTCTGTGAATCACCAGGTTTCTTAATTGAATTTTTAAATAACTACTATTTGAATCTGTCTGTATTAATGGTGATTTTCTTGAAATCATAGAAAAATTATGTGAACACTCACTATGAAGAGAACGGCTGAAACAAATCTAAAATGATGATGAAATAGACGTTAAGTAAAATGAAACACTAAAACTGAAAATAATTATAAAACTTAACAATAGAAGAAGCCAACCTCTACATCATTTTAGAATCATCTTCAACATATGACATTAAAATTAACATTATAATTTTGAAAATGTTCTTAATAAAATCAGAAACAAAATGGGATCTAAATAACATCATCATATAATTATTTTACACCATCTTGGAAATGTTTATGGTTGCAATACACACACACACACACAAAAAGGTAAAGATAATTTGAAAAGAAGTTTTAAAACTACCAACGTTATAGTTGCGACTTCGTCTACTTTGTAAATGTATGAGTCGCCAAACTCATACAAATGCTCCAAAACAATTTTTGTTCTGGAGTGTGACTATAAAGTGTTTAGTTTTTTGCAGTAGTTCTAAAGTTTGTAAATTCTAAAGGAGAATTTTAATACTGTATGCCAATGAAGATAACTAGAGTATAGATATCATTAAACTGCAATTTGATTATATTCCTTCATCTCTTACTGCATTGCTTAGGGTATTCCGTTGTGCATTCATTTTTAGTACTTTTAATAGAATTTTAAATGTATCTATGTGACTTGCCTTGCCTGTAGAACTTGAAACACCAACATACTACTCCAGGCAGAGGTAAATCACATAACTGCTTTTAATCTAACAAAATAGCATTCTATATTTATTACACAAGGGGATTTAAAATTTAATGCTATAATGGAATAACACATATGGAGCTTTTCAAAGAAGACGGTATTATATGCAACCCAAAGTAACATTGCATAGAATATTGCAAATTTCATGAGTTTGCTGATCATTATCACAGTCAGAACCAATGTGTTCCAGATTTTATCGATTAAATGACTACTTTTCACAGATACATCACTTTGCATTTTCCCCGAACTCTTTTTTATTCATTTTATAAACTTTAAATTTCCATAATATTTTTAGATATATCAAACCTGTTCTGCTGACCTACCTGACAGTATAATATGATCTAAAAATGGCCTTGAGTGCACTGCTTTCTTGTCCCCTCTGATAATTACACAGAGCTCCTCACTTAGAACAGATATGACCTACACTGCAGCCTGTTTATTGGCAGCAAGCACAAGGGAGATATATAGCATGCCTTTATAATTCACCATATAAAACCACAGGATGTCATTCTCATTTATTAAAAGTTATATAAATGTAACTTATATAGTATTTGGAAGCAGGAGTATTTGCCTTGTCTCTCCTCTTCCAGCTCCTTCTCCTTCTTCTTTTCCATTTAAGCAATGTTAGGTGAAGTCTAAATCTTCTTTGTAGCCAGAATATAGGTAACTAGTTATATTCTCTCATTGTCTATAATATTTATCATTTATGAAGAAATTTATGTAATTCCTGGACATGATATTTTTTCAGAACTCCTTTTTCTTCTTTAAAAATTACTGAATGAGGGGCGCCTGGGTGGCTCAGTGGGTTAAATCCTCTGCCTTAGGCTCAGGTCATGATCCCAGGGTCCTGGGATCGAGCCCCGCATCGGGCTCTCTGCTCAGTGGGAAGCCTGCTTCTCCCTCTCTCTCTCTCTCTCTGCCTGCCTCTCTGCCTACTTGTGATGTCTGTCTGTCAAATAAATAAAAATAAAATCTTTTTAAAAAAATCACTGAATGAGTATCAACTAAGGTTAGGACATTTCAACTGTATATCCAAAGCCAAAGTCTGCCAAAATCAAGAGCAATCTACAGTATCATCTACCAAGAAGATTACTGGCAGTTATGTTTATTGGCATCTACTACAAAAATGATTCTGTAGAAATCATGGCATTTCCATATTTTGCAACTGAGTTATAACTGTTTAATTTCATTTTCAGATACATATTACATCTAAACAATAAATTTTCCCTTTTAAATTAGAAGCAGTTTAAAACCAGATTGCAATTTTGTTAGAACTGGTAAAGTAATGGTTTGTGGTTGTTGATTATTTAATAAATCCCTGTTAGATTAATGGGAGGGCAGAATATGGCCAATATATCAAATAAATATACCAATAAGAGTGCGATAAATACTATGAGAAGAGTATAAGCACATGCCATATAGAGAGTGAATTGTAGAGGAGAGGTTAATGAATTCTGACTTAGGGTTTGGGGGCATATTTCATGCAAAAAAAAAAAAACCACTTTATTCTGGGTCATGCAGTATAAAAATTATGTGCAGAAGAGAAGATGAAGAAGCAGTCATGATATTGTAAGGCTTTCTGACTTGATATAAGTACTCATGAAAACCTACCTATCCTCTGAAGTCCCTGTGCTTTTTCAGTAACAGCTTCAAAAATTTCACCCAGTAATCTGAAGATCTAGAACAATAATCATTTTGTAAATCACATATATATTTTAAGACTAATAACTGTTTCATACATGTCAGTTTTGAAGTTTATAGGAACTACTTTGAAAAGGTCCAGCATCCCATAACTGATGCATCAGCAATCATATCTTTGGACAGCTGACACATCTCAGAAAGCTGCATGGCTAATACTAGTCAGTTAAGTACTCCAGATCAACAGCTTATATCTAAAATCCGATTACCAAAGATGAAACAGGTGACTCACTTCCAAAAATTTTTGCATCCCAAGTGTCTTCACATCTGTCTAGATTACTTAGACTTGATAGAAAATACTTGGCATCGAAGGTGGCAGACTCAAATGTATACTCTTGTTTCTATCTGGGAGGGAGCACACGTAAGACATTTGGCCATCTCCAGGTATCAGCAGAAAAATCCCCACGCAGGAAACTTCTTTTTTAGACCAGAATGTCAGATCATGAAACAAGTGGGACAACCCCCTTAAAATAACCAAAACTGAGTTCTTATTTACAATTTGAAGAAAAAGACAAGCGTGGACATATAGCTCTCATGGGACAAATAGCTCCCATCTGAGGTTAACACATCTAGTCTTGATCTGTATAAAATTCTGATACTTCACAATGGATAGTCCCGCTGTCTAAATGCACATCAAAACATATTTGCACTATAACACATCCTAAACATCTATTGTGAACACTGAGAACATTAAAGAGTTCCAGAATGGCTTTTGGTGGCTTCATATTTAGCATGAGAACTCCTTGTATGCCGTCACCTGTGAAATCAGAGATCAAGGCAGGCTCTCTGTCTTATGCACCCATTTATCATCAACTGTATAAAACACCAGTAGTTAAATTTAAAATTATTTATGAGTACTTACTATTTACAAGCTATTTGTGGTAAATAACTATTCTAAATAATATAAATTGAACTAAAAAGGCAATGACTTTTCCCAGTTTTTCTGCTCCTATTAAAAGCACTGTTCAGGGGCGCCTAGGTGGCTCAGTGGGTTAAAGCCTCTGCCTTCAGCTCAGGTCATGATCCCAGCGTCCTGGGATTGAGCCCCACATCGGGCTGTCTGCTCCGCAGAGAGCCTGCTTCCTCCTCTCTCTGCCTGCCTCTCTGCCTACTTGTGATCTCTGTCTGTCAAATAAATAAATACAATCTTTAAATAAATAAATAAATAAATAAATAAATAAATAAAATAAAATAAAAGCACTGTTCATTCAACTTACTATCCCTTGTATTTACTTACAATCTGCTCTGCATCTTCATCGAGATCATTCTCTTTAATAATAAACTTCATCTTTTATCCCCAATGTATTTGCGTATGCAATATTATAGTTGATATACTAGCACTTTATTAATTCCCAGGAAGGCTTTGAGACACTTGTTAGAAGTTATAAAATGCCTATTAGTGTTCTAAGCACAAGAAGTAAGCTGAATGGAACTCTACCTGGGATAAGTATACCTTGGCAGGTATCACAGTCTGGCTCTTAAATGAGCTAAACACAGATATGTTAGAACTTGAAGAGACAGTTACCTTGAACGCTTTGATGGAAGCTGAACATTACCATGTTCTATTTCCTTGTCTTTCCTTGTTCTCTCATAAACCCTTTTACTTAGGAATTAACAAGACCACCCTCAGCAAACTTGGATGCACAAACATCTACCATCGGAGTGGTCTTCAGAAGATTCTCCAGTTAGATAGCCCTCTTCTTCCTTGAGCTGAAGTTAGGAAGAATGTAATTTTTCTGAATATTGACAGACAAATAGAGCTCCTTTGGCAAAATATTGCAATCTACTAAATCTACAAATTCTTTGAGTGATTTTTATTTTTTGTTGAAATTGGAAATGAAGCTGAGATTTAAGTTCAGGTCCATGAAATGTGTAATGGCGGATAAAATAAAACCAACAGTTCAGAAGATCCAGGAGGCAATGAAAATGGAAGTCCACATACTGTAAGGGACCATAGAAATCTGAGGTTGAACAGCCCCTGTAGCTTATAGAATTTTCACAGTCAATGTAGTTTAAGTAGACCTCATGAGGCAGGGATGCATCCACAAAAGTCTGCATTGTAATGGATTGTAAAAATGGTAATGTGCTCGATTCAAATTTCTGAACCAGGGAAATCTACCTTCTATAGTACAATTTCATCCAAACATTTTTGTCAAAACGATGTACTCTAGAGTACTCTATCAACTTCTACCTGCAAGTGAGGACATGGATACCATGAAAACAGAAGTGGAGATCTGTGTATAGTGATGGTTTGGGATGGTTATGCAATTCAAAAATCTGCAAAAGCAACTTTCTGTTTTCCCAGAACATTCCCTGATTTTGCACCTCTCCCCTATTTCCACTACTTTTTTGATTTAAATTTTCCATATATCTCTCTCAGTTCCTTGTTTAACAATGTTCTTGTTTCAGTTTAAGAATATAGTTTAGGGCACCTGGGTGGCTCAGTGGGTTAAAGCCTTTGTCTTCGGCTCGGGTCATGGTCCCAGGGTCCTGGGATTGAGCCCCGCATGGGGAGCCTGCTTCCTCCTCTCTCTCTCTGCCTGCCTCTCTGCTTACTTGTAGTCCCTGTCTGTCAAACAAATAAATAAAATCTTAAAAAAAAAAAAAAGAATATAGTTTAATTGAATGATCTCTTTTCTGTTTCTATTATTGCCTGATTTTATTTAACTCTAGTGCTATGTTCTATTATCATAAAAACAATTGACACCTAATCTCTAGGTAAAACATGGAGTTTGAGTTGTTCAGTTCCCTTTCCCACTCTGGCTTTGTGCTGGAGCTCAGTTTATCTAGGAAGTAGGAAAATCACAGAACCAAAATATTAGATATAGCTAACATTTGAAAATTAAGCCTGTACCCGAAAGGTAGATGCATGCCTAAAAATTATTTTTTGCATCTTAGTTTCTATTTTTCACTATGAAAATAGCACATTACATCATCATTTTAAAAATCAGAATTATTTTGAACAATTTAACTATCAATATCAATATCTGTTAATCTATTGCTTAAATATTATGGTAACAAAATGTCCAATTAAAATGTATATGTTTTCATGTGTATGAAGTTAATAATCAGCAATTCTACAGTTGCATTTTAATGAAAGTTGATTTGCATGAAAGCTTAACCAATTTCTAATTACATAATCTTTTGGAATTATTTAACCCTTTTAGTTATAGATCCTTCATTCATAAAATGTTCATGAAATAACTATATCAGGTATGAAGAGGATATGAGGCAATCAATGACAGTGTAGAGCAAGAAATCATTAAATATGCTCAGTTAATATTAAAAGAATCTACAGGGCATCCTGTTTTCCTAAGCACTAGATGAAGATTCATCACGAAAAATTGCCTGTTAAATAAAGCCCCTAATTAATTATCAGCATTATGTTTATTATCAAAACATTATTGAAAATGACATATCATTTTAAAGGATAAGTATTAACACAATATCCTAGGCCTTTAAAATGTAGGTTGATATTCTTCAGGCATCATTATAAGTCATTTCTTTTATATAAACCTGAAGAAATCATTCTATATTTACTCTTTAACCCAAGCTGAGCTGCAGGTGTTGTTCATGCATCATTGCTTTGGATATTTCACTGTGGATTATCAGGATATACTTGGAGGCTGAAAGCCCATGTCAGTTAAGTACACTACCACACTTAAGATCTCTATTACTGTAGAAGTTCTATTGGATTCACTCAGTTCCACATGATGTCTTCACCTTATCCCACATTATTCTCCTGACATTGATGCCTCTGCTTCTTGTTTCTTCTGGCCAACTTACAGGCTTAGCTTTTGAAATTAAAATGGCAGTAAATAATGGGGCATAACCAAAAACATTATAAATATGTAGAAAGTGAATAACTATGTAGGCAAAGAGAGAGAAGAAACACAGAGGAAGAAAGGTAAAAGAGATTTGACTATAATGAAATGAAAACTGTAGTTTTGTAATTGTATCATTTTTCTTGTAAAAAAAATAAAAAACTGTTAAGAGGGAAGTATCCTGGATTCTAGGATACCAAAATGCCTTGAGTTATCTGAATATTAGCAGAATTGCCCTAAGTCTGAGGTTGTGATAAGGTTGTAAGTTTGATGTGTATAAATTGATGGTTGAGGTGTTATGCACAATTTTTCATGGTATTTTCTATTTTATCTTCTGCATAATTAATTGATTCCTCTGTGTTTCAAGTTTCAATATTCTTGGATTGCACATCTATCTGTCTGTCTATCTATCTATTATCTATCCACCTACCTATCTACCTGTGTAAGCCTCTTGAATTTAGACATCAACGACCACAATTTCAAATACTATCCTGATTGGTCAAAGAGTACTGATGCTTTCCTTAACCCTTAAAAAGAATAATTCATTTTAAATAAATCTAGGGCATTCTAAATCTGGGCTGAACTTACAGGAAGTGTTTTTAATTTTGCTACTTTAAAATAACCTTAAATTTCCTTACTGTGGTATTTAGAGCAAGGCCATAGTAACAGAAAATCCTTGCACTTACTATCATTTTTTAAAAATATCATACGCTCATAAAGTAATTTAAAAAAATACATAAAACACCAAGAACAATTTGTATTAAGTTGGAACTAAATATTTAAGCTTCAAAACTATCTTAAATCTCCAGTAACAATGGTCTTTCTTGAAAGAAAGTCACCAGAAAGCCCATCTGGCAGGCATGAAGGACAAAACAAGGAAGTGAGAGAAGAAAGATAAAGGGAAGGAAGAAAGAAACATAAATTCCCTTGTTGTGCTTTTACCTCACAGAAGAAAGTTAAAAGGATTCAAACAGATTGTGTCACAGTTATGGCACAAGCATGCCTTTTATTTTGATTGCTTCCAGAAAAATGTATAAAATATTTTATGTATGCACACATATTAGATTTGAAAGTTGAAATTTCATTTCAATTAAAATATTGTTCTTACTCTTATGTTTATTCTATAAACTTTGTAAAGAAAGCCTACTTGAAACTTTTGACAATTTTAACATGAAATACCCTTTTTAAGAATACTGCATTCATTGACACTGTTTTTCAATAGTACCAAATAAAGAGTAAATAAACTTTATTTTCACTTTGAAGAAAAACTGAGACCACCGAAATTTTAAAGGGCTCTTCGATTAACGGGGAAAATCATTATATGCCAACATTTTCCTGAAAAACATAGATATATCAATTAAAAATTCCCAAATTCTGCAAGTGACTTTTTTTTGTATGTAAAACACTCAGTATTGATATTATGACATACCAAGACTATAATTTTCTTACATATATGTTAGGATATGAGGTTGTCTTAAAAATAAAAAAAAAAATGACGTCTAGACTTAAATTAACTAGGCCATTCTTCTAATTGCATTTTGTATGGGCCTTACACAGAGAATATATGTGAATGTGTAACAGAAGATAGTTTACACTTGTCATAGAAATTTTGACACATAAAAAGGGGATAATTCCCAGAAAGATGATGTTTAAGACAGTATTTTGAGGCTCTAGAGAGACTGTTTTGAATGGTATTTACGCAAAACTAATAACATGCAAAAGTCATTAGGACAAGAAAATGCTACCAAAATGATACAAGAACAGTGTTAGGTTTCAACCTGATCAGTAGTTCGGTTGAGAGTGAGAGCAGTGTAGGGGCATCTGGATGGCTCAGTTGGTTAAGCATCTGCCTTCAGTTCAGGTCATGATCTCAGGGTCCCAGGATCAGGATCAGGCCCAAGTCAGACTCCCTGCTCATCAGGGAGTCAGTTTCTCCCCAACTTTTGCCACTCCCCCCTGCTTGTGCACTCTATCTCTCAAATAAATAAATAAAATCTTAAAAAAAAAAAAAGGGAGAGAGAGAGCAGGGTATGATAGATAATGGGTTCAGTTGAGAGCCATTAAAATATTTCAGGCTGGGAACAGAGAAGTTGTTGCCCTATGTGATTTAAAAAATAATTTTTGAAATAATTAATTAACTAATTAATTAATTTTTGAAACTAAGTGCAAAAATGGGCAGGAATACATATTGCTATAATTAAATGATTGAATGAATGAATGGGATAATTGACTAAGATCCTATGCAAAAAAATCCCAAATAATTTGTGGAGATATTCTGCCTCCAAAGAGATGAAACATAACTTTCTATTCCTTCAACATGGGCTGTCCATATTGACCTTCTTCCATGTGGAACAGAATGGGGGATGAAAATCATATAATGAAGAAACCTGAGAAATATTGTTTCATCTGGGTGCCCAAGATTGGTATCAACAATCCCAAGTCATATTGAAAGTGCTCACACTTTGATGAGAATTGCACTGTGATCCCCTCCCCCAAATCCATAACCCCAGTAAAACATGAGAAGGGTACTAGGTGATGCCAGTCGAAAGACATTCTGTAAGACACCTGAGCAGAATGCTTCACAACTGTGAAGGGTTTTTTGTTTGTTTGTTTGTTTGTTTTTTTAAAGATTTTATTTATTTATTTGACAGAGAGAGATCACAAGTAGGCAGAGAGGCAGGCAGAGAGAGAGAGAGAGGAGGAAGCAGGCTCCCTGCTGAGCAGAGAGCCCAATGTGGGACTCGATCCCAGGACCCTGAGATCATGACCTGAGCTGAAGGCAGCAGCTTAACCCACTGAGCCACCCAGGCGCCCTGTGAAGGATTTGTTTGTTTGTTTGTTTGTTTGTTTGATTTTTAATTTTTAAAACATTTATTTAATACAGAGAGATTGAGCATAAGCGGGTAGAATAGGAGGCAGAGGGAGAGGGAGAAGCAGGGAGCCCAATATAGGACTTGATCCCAACACCCTGGATTCATGACCTGACCCAATGGCAGTTCTTAACCAACTGAGCCACTCAGGTACCCCAGCTGCCAAGGCTATCAAGAGACAAGTCTGAGAAGTCACTGTAACAACTAAGAGGAGCCCAGGGAGACATGACTATATAGTGTAATAGGATATACCGTATGGGATCCTGAAATTTAAAAACAGGACATTAGGTGAAAATTAATTACATTGAATAATGTATGGACTTCGGTTAATAACAGTGTTTCAATATTGGTTCATTAATTTTGAGAACTATACCACACTAAAGTAAGATATTAATAATAGGGAAAAATGGGTGAGGGTACATGCGACATTTTCTAATATCCTCACCATTCTTCTTAAAACGAAATTATTCTAAATTAAAACATTTATCTTAAAAAATTGACAGGAAAATACAAAATTGAAGAAACACAAACAGAAACCTCCTGAAAGATTATTGAAGTAATGAAGAAGAGAAATGACAGTGTCTGAGATAGGATTATATCAAGAGAGAGGGAAGGATGTTGGTGGAACATTCTGAACATAAAACGTCATATCTCGTTGACAGATTGGATGTGTTGAGTGGTGAGGGAAAGGGGTGCATTGAAGATGGCTTGAATTTTCCCAGTGGAAATAACTAAGTCGCTGCTGTTAACTAATTGATTCTGATTCAGCAAATATGTTAGAAAAAGGGAAGATTTGGGAGAACAAATTGACACATTTTGTCAAACTGAACAAATTGACAGAAATTTGGACACATTACTATGTTGTATGTAGGTCATGCATATAGGTACTCTATATGTGACTTTTGAGACCAAAAAAAGTGGTTTGAATTCGGTGTATCATTTTTGTGTCAAAAGAAGACGTACATTATTTAAATTGTACTAATGATATAATTTAAGGAGATAATGCAGAGACAGAAAAGTAGGAAATCCATAATGAACCCCTTAGGAAACCAATACTGGTTATTTATTTGGGAAAAGGAGGTGAAGTCAGAAAGCAAACTGAATGTAAATAGCCAGGGGTATAATCTCACACAAAAAAAGAGTATCGTGGAAGCTAACCAGGAGAAGAAGACATGTTCAATCATTTTGACTACTATTGAGAAACCAAATTCTGCAGTTGTAGTTTTATAGAAGAGAGTCGTCACTCAGTATTTTAAATGATTTTCAAATAAATTCATATTGATACATAATTAAGTCCATTTCCACCTCCCCCCCCCCGGGTTTCCTTAATTTTAGCCTCATGTGCTTTTTCTGTTCCATGATGTCTCTGACAGTATCACATTGGATTTTGCTGCCATGTCTTAGGCTCCTCTTTGGCTGTGACAGTATCTCAGACTTCCCTCTTCCCTTGTTTTTTCATCATCTTGACAGTTTTGAGGACTCCTGATTGGCAGGGATAACACAAGTATGTCTATGTAACTCCTTCCAGTTTGTCAGGAAAGTTTTAGTTAGGAGGGTAGTGGAAGATTGTGAGGAGAATAGAATATGTGAAAATGTCATCTCAGTAATTTGAAAAACTAAAGAGTATGTGTGAAAATGTATGTGTGGGGAACTGCCCTTTCTGGGGAAAAAATTAACAACAAATCTGACTTTGGATTATGAACATGAAATCATGTATCAGCCTACAATAGATTATGAAATTCTGATTTCATTATTTGACTAATAATCACAGGACAGAACCAAACTTGTGATATTTATATAATATAAATAGAAAAATGAATTTTTAGGTAGAACCCAATAGCGTATTGAAACTATAACTGGAGCTTTCTGTTTCAGTATCAGGTACCGAGATAACAAAATAAAAAGTTGTTGGGGTTGAATTTTGGGAATTTTTATAGAGGAGAATTTTGACTACAAGATGGTTGAGTGAAAATTGGTGGGAAATAGAATCTAATGTCATAGACAAAGATGAACAGGTTAATAAATATGAATGAAGACAAGTTAAAGTACAAGGAGTGAGCTATATAAATGAATATTATAGCAGAGCATTTTCAAGAAGAGTTTTGTTTTTTTTTTTAATAAACAATGCTGGCTGGAAAACAGCATTGGGAAGATTGAAAAATGCTGTATCTTATGTTAGTACAATTCTTACATTTGAATTTGAGTTTATATACATATAAAAATAAAAAGTAAAAATAAAATAAATACATATAAATATATATGTATTTTAAAAATATATAGGTATTTATATGTATGTAAGTATGCAAGGATATGCAATTTTATTGCAGCTTAAAAATATAACCTAAATACATTTCAATGATGATATAATACTTAATATGATGTTTTGGTTGAAAAAATCAAAATATCATGTAATAAATGAACGTATTGGAAGACACAGTTTCATTTTATATTTTAGGTTTTACAGTAGGATGAAAACTCTTCCTAAACAAGTAAGAAGAATGTAAGTCTTTGGTAGCATTATGAATTGGGAATATCAGTTTTTCCTGGAATTCTAAACTTATTTTGTAAATCTTCTAAAAATTTAATTCAAGTCATTTTATAATCAAAATATCATATTTAGCTACACATTATTTTTCCTACTGTCACTTATATAATAGTAGCAAAATCTATTCCATGCCAGGCTATGTTTTAAATGCTTTCCATGCGTTATCCCATTTCATTCTTAGAACAACTACAAAGTAAACACTATTATCATCTAAGTTTTATCAGGGAGGAAAATGAGTTGGAGGAGTTTCCTAACTTGCAGGTTAACAGAGCCATCAGTTGAGGAAGCCAGATTCAAACTTAGATGGGCAGTTCTAGAATTTGTCGCTCAACAACTACAGTGTGTATGTATTCATCAGATATGTTTTTACCCGTGATTTGTCAGTTACATTCACTTTTTTAGAGGAAAATAAATGTAAGCCATTTAGAGATCAGATTCCACAAACACATTTATTTTGGTCATTTTGCATGCTTTGTAGTGACGGCTTTCTAATAAATGAGCATTAATTCAGCTGATCTGCAGTGGTGTATTTTCCGCAACTTACAAGTAAACACATTTTAAATGTCTTTAAGGATTGATAAAGAAGTTAACATAAAAAAAGTAAAATAGAATTGACGTACAGTCTTTTTGCAATATTATTTGTAAAAGACATTAAGTGAATTTGACAAATTCGATGTGTAGCAAATTGAAACTTCTAGATTTATTTTGGGTAATGCTACCCACAAAGTAATGGTTTGCACTATTGATTCCATATTAAACGAAATAGAGTTATAACAATGTAGAGTTATCCTTTGCTTTTCTTTTGCGCTTATTTTTATTTAAATTTACTTATTCATCGATAGTCTAATCCTGTTCTCTCTCTCTCACTTTCACTCTCAGCCTCGTTCTGTCATCTCTTTGGTTTGGTTTGTAATGTTTACCTTAACTCCAATGGAAGATAGACACTAAAAGAATTGGGTGTATCAAGAGAATATTTAAAATTTGCATAGTTGCCTTGGACTCTCCTTTATTTCTAAATTCCATTTAACCTCATAATTCAAAATCAGGAATCTTGGAAAATTGGTCATAATATTTTTTATGTGTTTATGACAGCCATTATGAAACAGATTAAATAATTTCTTAGAACTTTGAAAAATATAGTTACTAACATATCGCATTATACTTCTTGCTCCAGACAAGGATATTCATCTTACTTTCCATACAGTTGTGATAAGAAATAAGTAATATACTGTAGGTAAAATATTTAGCCCATTATCTAGATTTAGTAATCTCTAAAAAATGTTAGTAAAATCTTTATTATTAGCCCAGGCATGCACTGATAAGTATAAGGAAATCTCATCATGTTGCATTTGCTCAATATTAGCTCTCATAAAACTTCTCAGTTACAAGAGTTATAATAAGAAGAATGAATGAAACAAGAGGGTACCAGAGAGGGAGCCAAACCATAAGAGACTCTTAATCATAGGAAACAAACTGAGGCTTGCAGGAGGCCGGGGGGAGGAGGGGGCGGAGGGATGGAGTAACTGGGTGATGGATATTGGGAGGGTATGTGTTGTAACGCACACTAGGTATTATATAAGACTGAAGAATCACAGACCTGTACCCCTGAAACAAATACTATGTTATATGTTAATTGATTGAATTTAAATTTAAAAAAGAAAAAAGAATGGATTTTGTCTGTTTTTGGTCCATCATTTAGATAAAAATATAGATAAAAATAATACCTTAAGTTTCTGTGTGAAGTGTGGAAAAGTAAAAGCAAAACATGTTTCAACTTTTTTTTTTTATGTTTCGTATGCATTCTCAAATAAAATGGGTTGAATGATGTCACTTAAAAATAATATCTAGGGATGCCTGGGTGGCTCAGTTGGTTAAGCAGCTGCCTTCGGCTCAGGTCATGATCCCAGCGTCCTGGGATCAAGTCCCACATCGGGCTCCTTGCTCAGCGGGGAGCCTGCTTCTCCCTCTGCCTCTGCCTGCCATTCTGTCTGCCTGTGCTCGCTCTCTCCCCCACTCTCTCTCTGATAAATAAATAAAATCTTTAAAAAAAAAATAATAATAATATCTAAAGGTAGACCAATATTAATAGGTTACTCTAAAGGGTGGTTGTTGATCTTGTTTTTAGGTAGAGTTGCTCAACAGATTTCTTTGCAAACACCTCCAGAAAAGAAATTGTCAGGAGAGTAGCCTGAAGGAGGGTAAACAGGCAGAAATATTTGGGAATGATTTAGAGAAAAGTGTGAGTGAAGAGCAGTTGATTTAGCTATGTTAAGCCAAAGGAGATAAATATCTACATGATGCTGTCTTGGGCTTAAATTTTCATATCAGAATTTATATTTTTAAATCATTTAATTTCATGAAACAAAACTAATTGTAAGTATAGCTTGAATCAATTACGAAGAGTGACTTTTTTTTTTACAATGAAAATAAAGTAGCTGGATGATGAATGCCACATAATTAGCAATTGATTGAACTATTTTTAAACATTATCAGCTTCTTTTTTAGTTTGAAAAATAAAATGAAATTAGCATAACTCTGGAAAACTTGCATATATGAGACATTCAATGTTTGTACTGTGGTTATTCTTGTTTTTAAAGAAATGACTTTGATATAAAGTCATATGTATATATACAGATATAAAAAGTCATCTGTAATTAGTAACTAAGTTTAGGTGAAATTCTTATTTTGAATTGAACTGTTAATAAGAAGATATGGGGAAGCCAGAGGAGTCAAGATGGCGGAGAAGTAGCAGGCTGAGACTACTTCAGCTAGCCGGAGATCAGCTAGATAGCTTATCTAAAGATTGCAAACACCTGAAAATCCATCGGCAGATCGAAGAGAAGAAGAACAGCAATTCTGGAAACAGAAAAACAACCACTTTCTGAAAGGTAGGACCGGCGGAGAAGTGAATCCAAAGCGACGGGAAGATAGACCCCGGGGAGGGGGGGGGTACTCCCGGCAAGCGGCAGAGCAACAGCGCACAAAATCAGGACTTTTAAAAGTCTGTTCCACTGAGGGACATCGCTCCAGAGGCTAAACCGGGGCGAAGCCCACGCGGGGTCAGCGTGGCCTCAGGTCCCGCAGGGTCACAGAAGGATCGGGGGTGTCTGAGTGTCGCAGAGCTTGCGGGTATTGGAACGGGAAAGCTGGCTACAGAGACAGAGCTGACAGTAAGCTCACAGCTCGGTGTTACCTTGAACCGGTCGCAGGCTCGGTGAGCTCGGAGCGCGGCCGGAGGTCAGGCAGACGGGAGTAACTGGGCGCTGTTCTCTGAGGGTGCACTGAGGAATGGGGCCCTGGGCTCTCGGCTCCTCCGGGCCGGAAACCAGGAGGCCGCCATTTGTATTCCCGTCCTCCTGAACTCTATGGAAAGCGCTCAGGGAACAAAAGCTCCTGAAAGCAAACCCGAGCGGATTACTCACCCCGGCCCCTGGTAAGGGCGGTGCAATTCCGCCTGGGGCAAAGACACTTGAGAATCACTACAACAGGCCCCTCCCCCAGAAGATCAACAAGAAATCCAGCCAAGACCAAGATCACCTACCAAGGAGTGCGGTTTCAATACCAAGGAGAGCAGCAGAATTCCAGAGGAGGAGAAAGCAAAGCACGGAACTCATGGCTTTTTCCCTGTGATTTTTTTTAGTCTTTCAGTTAATTTAATTTTTTTCTTTTTCATTTTTTGTTTTTTTTTTCTCGCCTTCTGGTTAAATTTTTTTTTTAACTTTTACCTTTTTCTTTTTTAACGTTTTTTAACTAGTTTATCTAATATATATATTTTTTCTTTTATATTTTTCTTATTTGTTTTCTTTTTTTAATTCTTTTCCTTTTATTTTCTTTTTTTTTCTTTCTTTCTTCCTTTTTGAACCTCTTTTTATCCCCTTTCTCCCCCCTCACGATTTGGGATCTCTTCTAATTTGGTTAAAGCATATTTTCCTGGGGTTGTTGCCACCCTTTTAGTATTTTACTTGCTCCTTCATATACTCTTATCCAGACAAAATGACAAGATGGAAAAATTCAACACAAAAAAAAGAACAAGAGGCAGTACTGAAGGCTAGGGACCTAATCAATACAGACATTGGTAATATGTCAGATCTAGAGTTCAGAATGACAATTCTCAAGGTTCTAGCCGGGCTCGAAAAAGGCATGGAAGATATTAGAGAAACCCTCTCGAGAGATATAAAAGCCCTTTCTGGAGAAATAAAAGAACTAAAATCTAACCAAGTTGAAATCAAAAAAGCTATTAATGAGGTGCAATAAAAAATGGAGGCTCGCACTGCTAGGATAAATGAGGCAGAAGAAAGAATTAGTGATATAGAAGACCAAATGACAGAGAATAAATAAGCTGAGCAAAAAAAGGACAAACAGCTACTGGACCACGAGGGGAGAACTCGAGATATAAGTGACACCATAAGACGAAACAACATTAGAATAATTGGGATTCCAGAAGAAGAAGAAAGAGAGAGGGGAGCAGAAGGTATACTGGAGAGAATTATTGGGGAGAATTTCCCCAATATGGCAAAGGGAACGAGCATCAAAATTCAGGAGGTTCAGAGAACGCCCCTCAAAATCAAAAAGAATAGGCCCACACCCCGTCACCTAATAGTAAAATTTACAAGTCTCAGTGACAAAGAGAAAATCCTGAAAGCAGCCTGGGAAAAGAAGTCTGTAATACAATGGTAAAAATTTTAGATTGGCAGCTGACTTATCCACAGAGACCTGGCAGGCCAGAAAGAGCTGGCATGATATTTTCAGAGCACTAAACGAGAAAAACATGCAGCCAAGAATACTATATCCAGCTAGGCTATCATTGAAAATAGAAGGAGAGATTAAAAGCTTCCAGGACAAACAAAAACTGAAAGAATTTGCAAACACCAAACCAGCTCTACAGGAAATCTTGAAAGGGGTCCTCTAAGCAAAGAGAGAGCCTACAAGTGGTAGATCAGAAAGGAACAGAGACCATATACAGTAACAGTCACCTTACAGGCAATACAATGGCACTAAATTCATATCTCTCAATAGTTACCCTGAATGTTAATGGGTTAAATGCCCCTGTCAAAAGACACAGGGTATCAGAATGGATAAAAAAACAAAACCCATCTATATGTTGCCTCCAAGAAACTCATTTTAAGCCCAAAGACACCTCCAGATTTAAAGTGAGGGGGTGGAAAAGAATTTACCATGCTAATGGACATCAGAAGAAAGCAGGAGTGGCAATCCTTATATCAGATCAATTAGATTTTAAGCCAAAGACTATAATAAGAGATGAGGAAGGACACTATATCATACTCAAAGGGTCTGTCCAACAAGAAGATTTAACAATTTTAAATATCTATGCCCCCAACGTGGGAGCAGCCAACTATATAAACCAATTAATAACAAAATCAAAGAAACACATCAACAATAATACAATAATAGTAGGAGACTTTAACACTCCCCTCACTGAAATGGACAGATCATCCAAGCAAAAGATCAGCAAGGAAATAAAGGCCTTAAACGACACACTGGACCAGATGGACATCACAGATATATTCAGAACATTTCATCCCAAAGCAACAGAATACACATTCTTCTCTAGTGCACATGGAACATTCTCCAGAATAGATCACATCCTCGGTACTAAATCAGGACTCAACCGGTATCAAAAGATTGGGATCATTCCCTGCATATTATCAGACCACAATGCTCTAAAGCTAACACTCAACCACAAACGGAAGTTTGGAAAGAACCCAAATACATGGAGACTAAACAGCATGCTTCTAAAGAATGAATAGGTCAACCGGGAAATTAAAGAAGAATTGAAAAAAATCAATTCTCCCAGCAGGAGAAGAGAAATCATAAAGATCAGAGCAGAAATCAATGAAATAGAAACCAAAAAAACAATAGAACAAATCAACGAAACTAGGAGCTGGTTCTTTGAAAGAATTAATAAAATTGATAAACCCCTGGCCCGACTTATCAAAAAGAAAAGAGAAAGGACCCAAATAAATAAAATCATGAATGAAAGAGGAGAGATCACAACTAACACCAAAGAAATACAAACTATTATAAGAACATACTATGAACAACTCTACGCCAATAAATTTGACAATCTGGAAGAAATGGATGCATTCCTAGAAACATATAAACTACCACAACTGAACCTGGAAGAAATAGAAAGCCTGAACAGACCCATAACCAGTAAAGAGATTGAAACAGTCATTAAAAATCTCCAAACAAACAAAAGCCCAGGGCCAGACGGCTTCCTGGGGGAATTCTACCAAACATTTAAAGAAGAACTAATTCTTATTCTCCTGAAACTGTTCCAAAAAATAGAAATGGAAGGAAAACTTCCAAACTCATTTTATGAGGCCAGCATCACCTTGATCCCAAAACCAGACAAGGATCCCATCAAAAAAGAGAGCTATAGACCAATATCCTTGATGAACACAGATGTGAAAATACTCAACAAAATACTAGCCAATAGGATACAACAGTACATTAAAAGGATTATTCACCACAACCAAGTGGGATTTATTCCAGGGCTGCAAGGTTGGTTCAACATCCACAAATCAGTCAATGTGATACAACACATCAATAAAAGAAAGAACAAGAACCATATGATACTCTCAATAGATGCTGAAAAAGCATTTGACAAAGTGCAGCATCCCTTCCTGATCAAAACTCTTCAAAGTGTAGGGATAGAGGGCACATACCTCAATATCATCAAAGCCATCTATGAAAAACCCACCACAAATATCATTCTCAATGGAGAAAAACTGAAAGCTTTTCCGCTAAGGTCAGGAACACGGCAGGGATGTCCATTATCACCACTGCTATTCAACGTAGTCCTAGAGGTCCTAGCCTCAGCAATCAGACAACAAAAGGAAATTAAAGGCATCCAAATCGGCAAAGAAGAAGTAAAATTATCACTTTTGGCAGATGATATGATACTATATGTGGAAAACCCAAAAGACTCCACTCCAAAACTGCTAGAACTTATACAGGAATTCAGTAAAGTGCCAGGATATAAAATCAATGCACAGAAATCAGTTGCATTTCTCTACACCAACAGCAAGACAGAAGAAAGAGAAATTAAGGAGTCAATCCCATCTACAATTGCACCCAAAACCATAAGATACCTAGGAATAAACCTAACCAAAGAGGCACAGAATCTATACTCAGAAAACTATAAAGTACTCATGAAAGAAATTGAGGAAGACACAAAGAAATGGAAAAATTTTCCATGCTCCTGGATTGGAAGAATAAATATTGTGAAAATGTCTATGCTACCTAAAGCAATCTACACATGTAATGCAATTCCTATCAAAGTACCATCCATCTTTTTCAAAGAAATGGAACAAATAATTCTAAAATTTATATGGAACCAGAAAAGACCTCGAATAGCCAATAGGATATTGAAAAAGAAAGCCAACGTTGGTGGCATCACAATTCTGGACGTCAAGCTCTATTACAAAGCTGTCATCATCAAGACAGCATGGTACTGGCACAAAAACAGACACATAGATCAATGGAACAGAATAGAGAGCCCAGAAATAGTCCCTCAACTCTACAGTCAACTAATCTTCGACAAAGCAGGAAAGAATGTCCAATGGCAAAAAGACAGCCTCTTCAATAAATGGTGCTGGGAAAATTGGACAGCCCCATGCAGAAAAATGAAATTGGACCATTTCCTTACACCACACACAAAAATAGACTCAAAATGGATGAAGGACCTCAATGTGCGAAAGGAATCCATCAAAATCCTTGAGGAGAACACAGGCAGCAACCTCTTCGACCTCAGCCGCAGCAACATCTTCCTAGGAACAATGCCAAAGGCAAGGGAAGCAAGGGCAAAAATGAACTATTGGGATTTCATCAAGATCAAAACTTTTGCACAGCAAAGGAAACAGTTAACAAAATCAAAAGACAGCTGACAGAATGGGAGAAGATATTTGCATACGACATATCAGATAAAGGACTAGTGTCCAGAATCTATAAAGAACTTAGCAAACTCAACACCCAAAGAACAAATAATCCAATCAAGAAATGGGCAGAGGACATGAACAGACATTTCTGCAAAGAAGACATCCAGATGGCCAACAGACACATGAAAAAGTGCTCCATATCACTCGGCATCAGGGAAATACAAATCAAAACCACAATGAGATATCATCTCACACCAGTCAGAATGGCTAAAATCAACAAGTCAGGAAATGACAGATGCTGGCGAGGATGCGGAGAAAGGGGAACCCTCCTACACTGTTGGTGGGAATGCAAGCTGGTGCAGCCACTCTGGAAAACAGCATGGAGGTTCCTCAAAATGTTGAAAATAGAACTGCCCTATGACCCAGCAATTGCACTATTGGGTATTTACCCTAAATATACAAACGTAGTGATCCAAAGGGGCACGTGCACCCGAATGTTTATAGCAGCAATGTCCACAATAGCCAAACTATGGAAAGAACCTAGATGTCCATCAACAGATGAATGGATCAAGAAGATGTGGTATATATACACAATGGAATACTATGCAGCCATCAAAAGAAATGAAGTCTTGCCATTTACGACAACATGGATGGAACTAGAGCGTATCATGCTTAGCGAAATAAGTCAAGCAGAGAAAGACAACTATCATATGATCTCCCTGATATGAGGAAGTGGTGATGCAACATGGGGGCTTAAGTGGGTAGGAGAAGAATCAATGAAACAAGATGGGATTGGGAGGGAGACAAAGCATAAGTGACTCTTTTTTTTTTTTTTTTTTTTTTTTATTTGACAGAGAGAGAGCACAAGTAGACAGAGAGACAGGCAGAGAGAGAGAGAGAGAGGAAAGCAGGCTCTCCACTCAGCAGAGAGCCCGATGCGGGACTCGATCCCAGGACCCTGAGATCATGACCTGAGCCGAAGGCAGCGGCCCAACCCACTGAGCCACCCAGGCGCCCCCCATAAGTGACTCTTAATCTCACAAAACAAACTGAGGGTTGCTGGGGGGAGGGGGTTTGGGAGAAGGGGGTGGGATTATGGACATTGGGGAGGGTATGTGCTTTGGTGAGTGCTGTGAAGTGTGTAAACCTGGTGATTCACAGACCTGTACCCCAGGGATAAAAATATATGTTTATAAAAAATAAAAAATTAAAAAAATATATTTGAAAAAAATAAGTAAAAAAAAAAAAGAAGATATGAGGAAATATATCATATTTCTTTAATTAGAACATTACATTACTGCATTCCTTTAATCTTTTTTATACTAAATTGAAGTGAATTAAAAGAAACAAAATAGGGACACCTGGGTGGCACAGTTGGTTGTGCATCTGACTCTTGATTTCTGCTGAGGATGAAATCTCAAGGTCATGATCTAAGGGTCAGGAGATAAAGGCCCATGTCAGGCTCCGTCCTTAATGCAGTCTGCTTCAGACTCTTTCCCATCTTGCTCTGCCTCTCCCCATACCCCAACTTTACTGTCTCTCTCTCTCTCTCTCCAATAAATAATTTTTTTTTAAAAATAAAATAAAAGAGACAAAATAAATTATGGAGTGGATATTATATAATCACACCTATGTGATGGCATATGTTATTTATTATATAAATGGACTTCAAAGATATGTATCAACTCTTAATGTAATGTTTCAATACATCCTTTAACTGTAAATGATACTAGGCATTTTCTAATGTATAACTGGAGAAAAAATTATTTATATAAAATTTTAGGTCGTCTTATGTATCTATATATGTATGTATGCATCTATGTATGTGTGTGTATATATGTGTGTGTGTGTGTGTGTATGCATATGTAAATATAACTCAGAGATACACATACCAAAAGAAAAGTCATGGAATACAGATTGCATAAATCAAATAACCCTTAGCATAGACTATAAAAAGGGAAAAATAATCGTTACATAACTTCAACTGTAATTCTTTTCTTAAAATAAAATTAAAGAAATAATACTTTTGTTTTTAAATCTAAAAAATGTTGAAATTTTGTTATTCTTATGAAAAGATTTTGTGTTCAGATAGAAATACTCCAAAAGCCAGAAATTGTATTTAGGGATCCCACCACATATGAAATGTGAACACCCATAAAGAATTACTAGAAAAATCAGCCATACGGCAGTTGAAAATAGTGTTTCCAATTTACCCATATGTAACAAACAAGATGTCTAAAGCATTATATGTGACCGTGTGGATGAGACATTATGTTAAATTTATGTTCGTGACAATTTCATGCAACTCTTGGAACTAAACTGTCAAAACCTTCTGATCTACTCTGAAACAGGGATGATTGCTTTTCTCCATGAATAGATTGCATAAATCTTGTCTCCCTTCTGTGAGATTTAGGCTGTTCGGAATTTTTATAGTCACTGTAGGGGATATTTAGTTCATGATTTGTTTTTGATATTTATTTGCCAAAACAACAACAACAAAAAATTCACAAGGGACACTGTGAATGCATTCCCGATCACATGGGTGGATATCCTATTTCTTGTACCAAACATCTGTTTAGGAGATTAACAAGGAAGGTTCTCTTCTTAGGAACTCTCCAGAAAGGGAGAAATTGATCTTCTTATTTTTCTTTATATCATATAAAGATATATATATATATATATATATATATATATATATATATGTGTGTATTATATATATATCATATAGATGATATCATATATCATTGTTATATCATTAAAATGGATATAATTTTATTTCATTCTTTTGGGCTCTAAGTTGGAACTACAAGCCCTTGTATTAAAAAGAGAAATATGTTTGTTCTAATGCACAAATATTTGGGGCATTGTCAGTGCTCAGCTAAATGAATATATTCTTGCTAGTCCTGAGACTTTTCTGATTGAATGAAGACCAATCAGTGTATGGTGTTACTAATGTCTCTAAAGAAAATGTAGCGTGCAATGGGAAGTTTTTCTTCAAAGGATAGAAATTTAAGGTGCAACATATGGATTCCAATAAAAGAGAAATTGATCTTTTAGAGCCTGTATTCTCTGAGTATAAGGCAGAGAATATCATTTTCACAAAAGGGTAAAAAGAAAATAATTTTAAAAATAAATAAAAACTTTGAATGACCCAATACATTTTAGATGTTGGTTGTGGTTACTTATATCATGGAGACTTTTTCCTTTCATATTCTTGAGTTGATTTTAAAAGTAGGCTTTCTTTATAATATGATTTAAAATGATACTTTCTAAGTCTGAATGAAAGGATTAAAGATTCTGTTTGATTTACTTCATTTCTATATTTACTTCGATAACCACTGAATAATTTAATTTGGAAATACAAATTGAATATATTTAGTCACATACACAGTTTCAAGAGATAGAGTTAACAATGGTATGTTCTCAAATTTGAATATGAAAATATACTGTATGATTTTAGTTTGAAGGAAAATTGAAATATGTCATTCAAGAATGGATTTTTAAAAATGGATTTGCATTGCAAAGTTTGAAATTTTCTTAAACACTTCATTTATTTATTTACTTGCTATTTACTGCAGTAATTTTTGGAGTTCCCAACATTTGTAGTTTTTGCGTTGTTTTGTTTGTTATGTTTCTTTAACGCAGGGACTCCGTTTCCAATTCACGACCCCCCAGCTCTTCCAGAGCTAACCCTACTGATTCTTGAAGTAACTGGAGTTACACTTCACAATTTTAAAACCTTGTGAAATTATTAAGTCTCAGTAGCTTTAAAAGCCAAACCTAATGGGAACTCATTTCCCCAGTGCAGGTCCCTCGAGTTTGGGGTGCCTGTTGTGGCGTCTGCTTCTGTCCCTCCTCCATGCTTGTGGTGTCCCTCCCAACTGTGGTTTGTCTCAGCAGGAGTTTGGTGCCTGCTGGAGGCTCAGCACTTCCTACCCTCCCTGATGTGACCTCTCTACCATTAATTGTGGAAAGTCTGTTCTTTCAGTCCTTGTGTTCTTTTCTGGGTTAGTTGCACTGATACGGCTATTATCTAGGTGTGTCCATGAGACAAGGTAAACTGAGGATCCTCTGACTCTGCCATCTACCCAGAAGTCCAAGAGTTTGTTTTTTGTCTTTCTTTCATTGATTTGTTTCTTAAATTCACATATGAGCAGAATCCTATGGTATGAAGTCTGACTGACTTCACTTAGCATTATACCCTGTAGGTCCATTCATATTGTTGCAAATGGCAAGATATCTCATTTTTTCTTAAGACTGATTATATATATATATATATATATATATCTCACATCTTCTTCATCCATTCATCTATGGATGGACACGTGGGTTGCTTCCATATCTTGGCTGCTGTAAACAATGATGTGATAAACATAGGAGAGCATGTATCTTTTTAAATTAGTGTTTTTATTTTCTTTGGGTAAATACTGAGTAGTGGAATTACTGGATCATATGGTAATTCTATTTTTAATTTTTTGCAGGACCTCCATGATATTTTCCACAGTGGCTGCACCAGTTTGCATTCCCACAACCATGCACAAAGTTTCTTTTTTCTGTACATCCTCACCGCCACTTGTTGTTTCTTGTGTTTCTGATTTTTCTGACAGGTAGGAGGGAACAGCTCATGGTTTTGATTGCATTTGCATATTCTTATATATGCATATTTGAATTTTTTCTTTTTATTACATGCCTCAGACTAAATGTCATTAATAATTGCATTTTTAAAAACTATTACTATTATTATCTGTAAACTTTTATTACATTATACCTTAACTAAATCTCAAGTGAAAAATTATATCTTCTCTGCTTTTAATCATTATATTAATTTATGATTTTCATAAAAGCATTGCATGAGTAAAATAAAGACATTTAAACATATTTTCTGGCTTTCTTATTATTTAGGCAGACTTCAATTTAATATATATTATGCATAAAAGTAACTTTAAAACTATGCACTAAAGTATCATCTCATAGATCTAAAGCTGTGTAATTTTCTCAGTTTTGCTCCTTTTCCTAGTTTTATTTTGTCATATGTGAACATATTATTCTTCCCTCTAGATAAAAACACACACTTACATTCAATGAAAAAGAATCTTGGCTTCAGTTCTCGGATCTCTCAGTCATTTCGCTGATAAAGCAATTATGTAATCAGTACATGCTTGGAGAATACTAATTGTGTTTTATTTTTCCATAGGAAAATACAAGTAAATTTCTTGTTAACTTATAGTTCTGACAAACCAGTGCTCCAGCTGAATATTTTAGGAAGCTACAGTTTGCCTTGTTAAGAGTCTCAAAGGAGAAGTAAGATCAATACTTGTCACAGCAGGAGATGCGTCACTGTCAGTGGAATGCTGCAGTCTAGCAGTGAAGACGAAAAAAATACACCAACACATCTCAGCTTGGTCTTATGTAATGAGCAGACTTCTATTAAGAAAACAAAACCACTTTCCCAGAGAATGTAATGCCCGGATCAAAAAGCTTAAGTGTCACTTTGTAGTTCACTTACATGTGTAGTCTGTTTTATAAAGTACATATATAGAATATGCCAAACCTTTTCCTGAGTATGTGACATAAATACCTTTGCGTTGTGTATATTGTTCGGGCAATTCTCCCTTTTAGGAAAGAAACTCAACAACTAAACATGTTAAGCTTCAATACATCAATGCTCTGAAGGCATAAAACATCTGATGATCTTTTTTTTTTTTTTTCCTTTCCTTCTACCCTTCCTTCCTTGCTCTAAAATTACTTTCCCATTTTCCCATTTTTCTTTAATGCCTGAGTAAACTTTTGAATTCTAGTAAATATACAGGTAGATGTCTGTGGGTCGTTTCGTCATAAAATAACATGTTCTTTCTCATCTACATGCATTTTAACTTGGTTGAGTGGTAGCAATCGTAATTAGGGATAAGTAAATAGGCGTAGATAAGTCACCAGCCAATCAGAAGTGGAAACAGTGGGAGAAGAAAATCTGAGGACAAGTAGTAGCGGAGGTGAGTGATGAGTGTCAGGTGAGGCCTTTACTGAGAGCCACAGAAGCTAGGAGCCGCAGTCATACTAACTTTCTTCTAGGTTTTCCCCAGGAAGAGAGGCTATGGAATCTTGAAGGAGCTGTTCCCAAACGTCCACAGTGAATCCGAATGATGTAAGGAGTGGACTGCACTGCACTCAGTTGCACCACCCAGCTCACCTCACAAGGAAGGACACATTTTGGTGCGCCCCCCAGTGGCCATGTAAGGAAGGAGCAATTCTCTTTCTCCCCTGTGACTGTGGGTAACAAACTGCTGTTGGTCTCCTCTGCCCCGGGGCTAAGGAAACCCCTCCACCCCCGCTCCCCCCTCGCACATACTAACACCTCCTATTCACTCTACATGTGTATGTGTATAAAATACATATGTATCATTAGTGCTATAATTAGTGGTAAGTTCTCATTAGTGATAAAACTCCATTTATCGAAAGCAGAAACGGAAACAAGGAGAAGCTTACTCCTTTGCACAGTAGTGTACACCCGGCTTTAGGTCCTGACTCTGAGATTTCAATTCTAGGCTCCAGAGTACTTGCTCTTAACCAGGGGACAACTAGTTATACAATAAAACTAAGTTGTTAACTGCACAGATGGTGTGATTTCTTTTTTACAGTTTATAAATGCCTTTCAAAAATGTTTTCCAAATTTTCATTCCACTTTGGGGACCAGAAAATATAATTATCAGGAAAGGAATAGCTAAACTCTAGAGTCTAGAGCTGTAACATAAAGGCACACCCTAGGTTTTATGTTAGAAAAATATGTTGACACATATTAACAGTGGTGACTGTGTTCTTATTATTCTTGAGTACCAATTTTCACATGTAGTGTACTTTTGTCGGGGACTGCCTCCGGCCGGGGAAGTCCCCGCCATTACAAGAAGGTGCTTGGCTCACTGCTAGCAAAGTATGCTGCAAGTATACAATGAACTTTCTGGTGAAGCCCGCCTAAAGGAGGACATAGTTATTGGCTGTATCAAATTTAATCAGCATAGTAACAGGACTCTCATTGGCTCTCCCCATTGCTTGACCCCTTATTGGTCACCCTGCTGTATATAAGCTAAGGAAGTTGATTAAATAAACGGAAATGAAGCATTAACACCATACCAGGCTCATTGTCGTCCTTGCAGGCCGAGGGCGACAAATGGTCCTGAGACCCGGGAAATATTAAGAAAAATAGAAAAACCTTGCAAGGGAGAAGTCCGCAGGTAAGCGGGGAAGGGACCACGATCAAAGTGGTGGGAATCTTGTACAAGACCGCAATAAGAAGCGGGGCGGCCTTAGAGCCGGGATTAAGCAGCGAGTATACACGGAACAGCCATTAGGTTGGGATTCTAATTATGGGTTCTGGACTGTCAAAGTCGAGGTTAGAGGGTTCCCTAAAGGACCTTCTAAAGGCCAATGGCACGCCATTAAAAACGAAAACTGCTAGGACATTCTTGAATACAGTTGAGACAGTGGCGCCTTGGTTTCTGGACGAGGGCTTGCTAAATATCCCCCAATGGGACCAGTTAGGTGAGGATTTTAAGAAGAGGGATAAAAACAAACCATTGCCGCCGGGAACGTTAGTTATATGGACTCTAGTCAGAGGGTGCCTGGGAGGATATAAGCCGAAATGTGATTCAGTTATTCAGGAGGGCGCTGAGGCACTCGAGGAAGTTAAAGAAGAACGCTCATCTCGTGCTTCGGAAAGGAGTAGTTCTAGCGAAGGGGAAGAAGAAATGTCGGGGGAGGAGCTAGAGTGGAAGTTCAAATTAAAACCAGACCCTCCCTGTTCAGCAGTGACCCCTAGTGCTCCGCCTCCTTACAATCCCCTGGCGGGGGAGATAACATGTAAATGTCATCCCTCTGCTAATGAGCACTGGAAGACCGCATGGAGGGGGGCCAATAGCAGCTCGATTTTCCCAGTTCTAGAGGACCAAAATCATCAACGGTATCACCAGCCCTTGGAATTTAAATTAGTTAAACAATTAAAGGAAGCAGTCATGCAGTATGGCCCTCAGGCAGCATTTACTATTTCTCTAGTGGAGTCCATAGCAGGCATGAATTTAATCCCCGAAGACTGGGGGAATTTAGCAAGGGCAGCCCTCTCTGGAGGGCAATATTTGGTCTGGAAGACAGCATGGCAAGAGCATTCCCAGGATGTTGCACGGCGTAATGCCGCAGCAGGCAATCCACAATGGAATCTGGATATGCTTATGGGCATGGGGCCATACACTGGTAAACAAGACCAACTGCAATACAACCCTGCCGTATACATGCAGATTGCGGCTGCCGCTACCAAAGCATGGAAAACCCTCCAGGGCAGTGGGGACTTGCAGGGTCAACTATCTAAGGTGATACAAGGACCAAATGAAGCATATGCTGATTTTGTTGCAAGATTGATGCAAACAGCTGGGAGAGTATTTGGGGATGTTGACACAGCCATGCCTCTAATTAAACAACTGGCCTATGAGCAAGCCAATAAATGGTGTAAAGAGGCCCTTAGGCCATGGAAGGCTAAAGATTTAAGCACCTACATTAAGGTATGCAGGGATATTAACGACAGTGTTATTCAAGGACAAGTACTTGCTTCAGCCATTACTCAAGGCCTTCAGGGCATTCAGCTATCCCAACGTAAGGGCGCTAAAGGAAATTCTGGGGAATGCTACAAATGTGGAGCTCAGGGGCACTTTAAGCGAGAATGTCCTGACAGCAAGGGTCCCCCAACAGTAAAGCAACCTGGCATATGTCCTAGGTGTGGCAAGGGTACACACTGGGCGAATGAATGTCGCTCAGTAAAAGATATTCAAGGTAATCCACTACCCCCAAGGAATTCAAAAAACGGGAAATGGGGCCCATCACCCCAGGGCCCTCAAATGTATGGGGTGCTTCAACAGGTAGCCCGCACGCATTACCCGCCGACGAGCCAAGGCGGGCTACAAAAGGAAGCGCCGGATTGGACATCCGTGCCACCACCAGACTTGTACTAACCCCCGAGATGGGAACCCAGGTGGTGGAATCGGATTTTAAGGGCCCACTGCCTGTGAATACTGTAGGCCTATTATTAGGGCGTAGCTCCACAGCCCTTGCTGGATTAATAGTACACCCCGGAGTAATTGATGCTGATTATACAGGAATAGTCAAAATATTAGTGTCTTCCCCTCGTGGCATTACAGTTATCAGTCCAGGTGATAAAATAACACAAATTATAGTGTTACCAAGCTGTCATAAACTATTCCCCAACACAGAAAAATCCCGTGGACAGAGGGGTTTTGGCTCCACTGGCCCGCCCCTCGCATGTCTACAATCCTCAAGGACAGGCCATCATGGAACGTGCCCACTTAACCATCAAACAAACTCTTTTAAAACAAAAAGGGGGAATAGGGGACACGTTCCGGTCCCCTAAAGACAAACTAAATACAATTCTATTTATTTTAAATTTTTTGACGCTCGATAAAAACGGTCAAGCAGCAGCTGAAAGACATTCAGCCCGTATGGATTCTTCCCCCAAGCCCTTAGTTCTTTGGAAGGATATCCTTACAGGACAATGGAAAGGCCCGGATCCTGTATTAATCTGGAGCAGAGGCTCCGTTTGTGTTTTCCCACAGGACAAAGAAGTGCCGATTTGGATTCCAGAGAGATTGGTCCGGAAGGCCCCTGAGAACGAGGATGAGGACAGAGGAAGCCGTGATCCTCCTACTGTCGTGGGGGACTCTGATATTCCTAATTCCCCCGACGGCGACACGTGAATTATGGGCCATTCTGAAGGCTTGGCCCTATCCTTTACCTTTAACTAATTCTTCCTTTATCTTCCCCCCATTCTTCACTAGCTGATATACTGAGTGTTGGTTCTATTGTTCCTTTTTCTGCGCTTTGTGTTACCCCTGTAAAATTCTCTCAATTTAATAAGGCCAGCAATTCCTCCCAACAGCTCTCTTAGTATTTGCAGGGTACTTGGTCTGACGATTTTCAAAATTTCACATGAATCCTTCTGGCTGAGATAACTTGAGTAAATAGTATGCGTGTGCAACCAGCTTCCCTTCCAGAGCTATTTCAAACATTCAGCAATATGTTCCAGTTCACCAAAAATGGGCTGATACAATTGGTCATCTTGTCCTCCTCCTTATTGGCATTCTGCTTCTATTCGGAAACGTTCACCAATGGAGAACACAGCAGCGAGAGCAGAGCCGAGCTATAGCACAAGCCCCTATGTCAATAGAGGCTGGGACATCTCCCCAGATATGGCTAAGCATGCTAGATCGGTAGTCAAAGACGGGTAAGATCAGTAGAGAAACATACCAACCTAAGACAGGACAGAGATCATCGATATCTTGTGTCTGATGACGGGTAAGGATGTTTTCTGCTACTGACGACCTAAGACAGGCACGATCTCTGCCATAAAACAAAAAAGGGGGAGATGTCGGGGACTGCCTCCGGCCGGGGAAGTCCCCGCCATTACAAGAAGGTGCTTGGCTCACTGTTAGCAAAGTATGCTGCAAGTATACAATGAACTTTCTGGTGAAGCCCGCCTAAAGGAGGACATAGTTATTGGCTGTATCAAATTTAATCAGCATAGTAACAGGACTCTCATTGGCTCTCCCCATTGCTTGACCCCTTATTGGTCACCCTGCTGTATATAAGCTAAGGAAGTTGATTAAATAAACGGAAATGAAGCATTAACACCATACCAGGCTCATTGTCGTCCTTGCGGGCCGAGGGCGACATACTTTCTGGGAGCTGGAAACTTGAGTTTAATAGTCATACATTAACAGACTCATTCCACTTGGGAATGCTTTAAAAGGCAATATTGAAAAGTAAAATATTGCCTGAAACCCTTACACTTACGTTAAGAATAAAAGGATGATGATAATTTTTCTGAGAGGAAACAGGAAAATAAATAGCAGATGCTTTCTAGGGAAATTGAAATTAAAAATTAAAAAGTTAGGTCTTCTGTTTTGTTAATAAAAGCTAGGGAGGAAAGACGAAGGGAAGGAAGGACAGACGGAAGGAAAGAGGGACAGAAGGAAGGAGAAAAAGACGTGAAAATGAATGCTTTGTTGTTTAGCTATATGAGCCATATATATAATATATATTATAACGCTATATATAATTTTTGATTCGAAGCAATTTTTAATGCTTAGATAAGAAACGTACAAGGAGTGAAGTGGAGTTTTGAGTCCAGGATGAGGGCGAAATGCCGCATGTCTCCAGTTAGTAAAATGGCCAAATACAGTCTTGGTATTCCGCATGTGATGCACAAACTCTTGTACATCAACCCACCAGAAACTGAAGAGGTGATAGTTGAAACTTAGACAAAGGTTTTCACAGTAGCAGAATTACAGCAATTGTAAGTCAGCGAGGTTTGGACTGTGGACGTTTTTTATCCTTTTAACTATTCCAAGAATTTCAAATGGAAAAGAGGACCAAATGATACGGAGAGTAAGAATCCAGAAATAGTTCATTTCGTAAAAAGTTACATGGCCTATCTCCAAGAGGAAAATGTGACAGCCACAAAGTCAGGGTATGAAATGATCTTCTTAGTTTAAGTTTTTGAGACATTGTATTCCTCTCCCCTGGAGGTTTCTGCCACTAAAGTCAAAAGTCTTATGGTTTGTAGTAAAAGAAAATTTTAAGGCAGAATATATGAATAAATTTGGAGGAAGACAAATGTAGATAAGGGAGGAAAATATGTGGATATTCTAAAGTCTACAATTACTACCTTAATGTCTTATGATGGGCTCCTTCAGACCACACAATTAATATGATAATTTTTTTGATAGAACTATTGTAAGTTTGAATAGTCAAACACAAGTTAAAGGTGAGCTTCTCAAATCATCTATTTTGTCAAGAATTCATAGACCTATAGCTTTGAATATACAGATAACCCAAAAAGGTTTAAATTCTCAGTATGACTGAATGGTTGAAATCTGTGATTCTGTTTCCTTTTAAACACTCCAATGTATCTCTTTTTAAGAAAAGATTCTTCAAAGAATGCAGCATTTTTTTTATATTATCATGTGTACATATGTACATATGTATATAGTTAAAACAGAGCTTTTTGCTAAAATATGGTTAAAGAGGCACACATTTGTAGAGCTGAAAAAAGATCAGAGAGTGCTTTCTTCAAATCCCATGATCTGTAGATGAGGAAATTGAAGCCATGGTCAGTACAAAATTATTTAGTGTCACATTCTAGAGTATTTCAGTTTAATTATCCTAATGTAATACATTCAAATATGTTTTTACAATTATATGTAGAGGCATACTTTATTTAAAAATGTGATTATAAGGCAGTTTTGGAGATAGCATATTGATTAGGACTTATTTTTTTTTCCTGTAATTGGAAAAGATGCAACAGAAACTACATGTAAAACAATATCCTGGGTTCTATGTTTCTATCCCAAAACTCTGACGGAAACGTGATATTACTAAACAGACACGCTATTTCGGCTCTCATATATGGGTTCTATAGAGAATCAGATTAAATTATCTTATTTATTTATTTTTTCAATTAAATTAGTTTAAATATGTAATCTAGGTCCTCCTCTCTACGTTAGGCCTTTTTAGCACAGAGATAATTAGTCCCTTTAAAATCTAATGAGAAAGGCTACTCTATCTTCTTTTTGGCATAAGGCTTGCATACTACTAAAGTCTTTCTCTCTTCAAGCATTTCAAGCTTATTCTCAACTTCATTTTATAATTATTATTCCCTGAGACTAGAGTAGTCTCTGATAGGTCCTTCATACGTTCATTCCTTAAAACCACTCTGGTCTCAGCTTCAAGGTCGCCTCCTTGGAGAAGCCTGTCCTGCTCCTCCCTCCCAATGTGTCCTCCCTCAGATTTAATCAGACCGCCTGATTGATCATCCCTGCCTAAAATTAGAACGTTCATTTTTCTGATAATTCGATCCTCTCAACAGGAACTTACCAGAATTCCAATCAAGACAAAGAAGTATTTGTGCTCTTCATGGGCTTCCCCTCTTAAATATAGTCTGGTAATGAGCCCACAATAAAGATTCGTGAATGAAATAGAAGATTTCTAGAAAATATGGAAGTAATGCAGGGACTGAAGAGATAAATATATGAGCTCATTTTAACTCTCTCTCTCTCTATATATATATGGAAATATATATATAACATATTCTATATTACAATATATATCACATATTATATATAAATACATTACATATTATAATGTGTAATATTTATATTTATGTAGAAATATACATGTATTTATATACATACACACACACACACGCACATATATATGGTGAAAGTCTATGTTGTACCAGACACTGTACTAGCTTCCACAGGAGACAGTTATGTGAAATAAATAAGTGAATAAGCAATTACAGAACCATCTCTAATGGCAAAATTTAGTGAGAAATACAGGTATGCATATACTGGTTATGCAAACACACAGGACTTGGTAATGTAGGAATAATAATTTATCAGAATGGAGAGATCAAGCATATGACAGTTGAACCTTAAAAAATGTATTATATTTTTTACACAGATATAGTGATGAGAGAACATGTTGTATTAGTTTTCTATTGCTGCTTAACAAATTACCACAAGTATTACAAGAAAAATTCAGATTAGATTCTCTTTATAGCTTTAAAAGATATATTAAAGTAATAGTTAAGATGCTATTGTAATTTAGCTAGATTTTAAACTGATTACAAGATCTCTAGTGCTAAACTATAAAAATCTCATTTTCATGTTTCCTCTATATCAATAGGAGTATGGCACAACAGTTATTTGGTTTCTAAAGATGTTTGTTGTAAAAAGTGGGAACCAACTGGAAAAAATGTAAACTATACAGGTAACACAAAACAAAATAAACCAAAAGATCCATGCACTCTTATGAGTGTATGCTGAGTAGTTATAGTGATTATAATTGTTTAAATTTAGAGGAGAAAAGATAGGAATGTGGTTTTTTTTTTTTTTTTTGTTAGAGCAATAAAAATGGAAATTATATTTAGTGGAAAGCCACAGGGAGAAAGTGATTTCTCAGAGGATTTTATATTTTGAAAAAGAAATAGATTTCCCACCAGAAGTTGCCTTAATACTTAAAGCCAACTGGAAATTAGGGTTACATTTATTTTGCTTCTAATTGCTAGTCCGGGGGAGTGAAGTTAATTCAGGCCTGACTTTTAACAGCACACTATTAAATTAAGGTCTTCTCCAGAATTGAGAAAGAAAGTATGAGAAAACCCAAATTTGTTCACAATGGAGAAGACAGTTTTAAAAATGCGGTAGGTTGGCAAATCATGAGTTGATATTAAGTGACTGAGCAAAATTTTAATTACAAAATACATATTCAACTTTGAGCAGCATCACTGTACTTTTTCCAGGGGTTAATGGATGTTAGCATGGGTTTGAATGTTTTAGTATATCTTCCAAAGAGTGATCAATGAAAATTTATTAAAAGAAAAAAAAAAAAAGAAAGAAAAGCTCTGTGAAGATCCAATAGACTTAAACATTTGATGATAGACTTTGGTATTGTTTAGGATTCATTATTCCAATTTCAGCAAGTGTTCTATATAAAACTGTAGTGGAAACATACTGTTGGCACCATATAGGCAAATTCATTAGGTGTATATCAGCTTTCCCTGGAAGACAGGGAGGATCACACTGTCAGCTGTATGGGGAATGGTGACTCCCGGGGAACCTTTGAAACAAGGGTGACAGAAAATCTGTTTCCTTAGGACTTAGGGCATTTTGGTCCAGTGCCCATGGCACATGTTTGTTCTCACCGCAAAAGTGTAATTATGTGAGGTGATGGATATATTAACTAGCCTTGTTGGCATTTTGCTACATAGATATTTATCACATATATATGATAATATATGTGTCATATATATGATATATATCTATATCTGATATATATATCAAATCATCAAGTTGCATACCTTAAACTTACACAATGTTATATGTCAACAATATCTCAATAAAACTGGGGAGAAAAGGCACATGTTTACTCAGATTACTTCTAATTTTGGTGTTGGGAGGGAAAAAGAAAACACCCTTTTTCCCCTTCTAGTTTCTTTGGCTGGCCTAGTAATTGAAGTGGCACAAAGAAGACTGACAGGAGAAAAACAAATTTAATTTTGTGTATATGGGAGCCCATAAAAATATGAGACTCAAAGAAATGACCAGAGCAGAGGACTGCTGTGTCTTTTACACAAAGAAACAAATTTGTGAAAAGCTGACAAAACCAAGAAGTTTGGGCTTGGGGTAGGAAATTAGTGAAGTAACAAGCCTTGGTTAGACAACCTTCTTGACCCTAAATGCCTTATTTCTGGTGATAAGAATAGTTTTACTGTCTTGTTATAGGGAAGGTACCTTTCACATGGGAGTTTAGTTTCTCCTTCAAGGTGTAAAGGAGGGTCAGCGTGTCCATCTTGCACCATCTGTTGTTCAACTACTTTTTTTTTTTTTAAGATTTTATTTATTTATTTGACAGAGAGAGAGAGATTGCAAGTAGGCAGAGAGGAAGGCAGAGAGAGGGAGGAAAGCAGGCTCCCTGCTGAGCAGAGAGCCCATGCTGGGCTTGATCCCGGGACCCTGAGTTTATGACCTGAGCTGAAGGCAGAGGCTTTAACCCACTGAGCCACCCAGATGCCCCTCTTGCTCAACTACTTTTAATCCCAAATGATCAATATGCCCAAAGAGCATATTTTAGGGTGGTATATTCTGCCCCTCTTCACTGGTAATGTAGGTGAGTGCCAAGCTGCCTTCATTTTTCTAAATGTAGGGTGAGATTTACAAGTGAGGTAACTTGCAAAGGATACTAGAATTCTATAAGCTTTGTGGTAATTAAAAATTATTTTTTGTATTGTATTTCATTTTGTATTATAACTGAATCTTTACTAAAAGTCCAAGTATAGTCTTGATTATGTTGTATAGGAAAGAAAAGTCTTTCAACTTTTTGTTCTACACAGGAAAAGCATGTAACTTCTCCAGGCACCCCACTCTCCCCAAATCTCCACGTGTTCACCAACCTGAAAGCTCTCCAGACCCAGTGCTGTTGAGTTTTTATGAAGGCCTTATTATATAGGCCTGATTGATCAAATCATTGGCCACTGGTGATTGATTCAATTTCTAACCTCTTACCTCTCCCCAGGTCAGAATTGGAAAGTTCCAATCCTCTAATCACTTGGTTGGTTCTACTGATGGCAGCTCCCACTCTTAGGTGTGCTCCAGAAGTTACCTCATTAACATAACAACAGACACCTTTATAGCTCTCATCCTGGGAAATACCAAGAGTTTTAGGAGCTCTGTCCCAGAAATAGAGATGAGGAGGGCATATATATCTCTTATCATAAATCACAATATCACACCACATTTTGTAACACACTGGAAACCAAAGATCAGTGTCTCCTTTCTCATATCCAATTCCTGGGGCCCATAAAATTGTTTTAATGACAGAAGAGGTAACAGGCTGGTGGCATGAATAAAAGGCTCTAATACATTGTAATAAACATAGAGTATCTGTTCTCATTCATAACAAATAGATGAGAACATGTGGGTTCAAATTTTTAACAATAAATTCAGTCAAGACTCATTCTTATAAAGTCTAAGTTAGGATGACACACTGGTCTGTTTATAAGTTATTTATAAGCATTCCACAAAAGTGTTTAAAGGACGCCTAGTTTTACTCCACTTCTTAGATTTAACATAGTCTTTATTTGGGACACTATTGCAGGTTGACAGAGATATTGTAAATTATTTTTCTAGATTTTCAGATTTTCCACATTTTAATTAGCATTTTAATGAGATTATATAACTCCTGGGTTTCTAAAATTGATATTCTTTGCGTAATTTTTCTTCTGTAATTTTTATCTACAAATGTACAAAATTTACAAATTTTATTCAAAAATTCTGCCTTTTGATCATAAATAGACATGTATTTAATTTCAACAAATTAGAAGTCATGTGTCGTAAATTTAAAATATTTAGATCCCATCGTTCTCCTGTCACTTTTTTGGGGGGGGAGGGGGACTTAGCTAAATGTTATATAAATATGAGACATAGAGCTGCTTATCTTAAGAGTTCTCCTCTTTTAAAACATACTTTCAGTTCAATTTACAGTGTGGAAATCAACCATGTTAGTCATCAAGACAAAGATAAAGGTTGCTCAATTATCTTTTAAGTTGGAATGCTGACAGCTACAAGAAGGGGTATGATAGGGTTAAAGAGCCATTTATTTCTGTTTGGGGAGGAACCCTGGCTATACCATAAGAGATCCATTTTCAGATCTAACCTCAATAAGGAAGTGAGTCTCTCTGTCAGAGATAATGTGATTTAGTCCTTCTCTTGGCCACAATGTGACAGAGAAATATCACCGCATAACACATAGACACACAAAGAACACTCAAGTTGGCGAGATAAGCTTTTCTAAGGTTAAATGGAAAAACATCCAGTCAGCATTTCACTAAGCATCCAGAAGAAAAGCCAGCTCACCTTAAAAATGAATTTATATAGTAAGACTTAAGGTACACATTGAACAATTTCATTATCAAAGGCAAAGTACAGGATAGGTATGACTGTCACAAACCTTAAATTCAGATTGCAAACATGTAACATTCTTTTCATATAACAGGACTTAATTTGTATCCCAAGCCCTCATTTCTACATGATAATAGAAATTTTAATCAATTCCATGTAGATTCTGTCAAATTCAATTATTTTTAAGTATTAAGCACAGTGAATTTTGAGGATTTTGTGCTTTCAATCTCTCTCTTATTCTTTTTCTGAGACATCTAATTAATTTGGGCTGAGCTTGTGATATGCCAATGAGGGCGGGTACCTGGCAGGAGGGCACGTTTGGTCCCATGCTCGTTTCACTGGAGTATCCAATTCTGTGGGTCACCACCCATTGGTTCCCTCAACACTGCCATCCACTTTCGTCCCAAGTAAGTCGTTCTTGTTTTGTTTTGTTCTGCCTATAAACTCAGAATGTGTGATCTTCCCCCCCCCTTTTATGTCTTTTGTCTCCTTCCTTTTCTGTAACAGTAATTTCCTCTGAAAGAATGAGGAAGGTGAATCTAATGATAAAAAATTGTTGAGAATAAATAACAAAAGGCCCCAAATATTTAGTGTGACCTTTATAATAGTACTGATAGCACTAACTCAATAAACTGACTGTTAGCATATACACTAGAAAATTACAGTTACAACAAAAAAGAGGGAGAGGGATGGAAGGAAACAGGAAAGCAGGGGGGGAGAGAAGGAGGGAGAGAGGGAGAAAGGAAAGAAGAGAGAAAAGGAGAGAGAGAAAGAATGAGAGAGAAAGAGAAATAGAAAGGCACTGTGTACATGTTAAAGCCCACAGAACCTTAAAACACAAAGAGTGAGCCTTTGTGTATACAAATTTTTAAAGGATCATTTAGGAGTTGGGTAAACTATGAAATGGAGACTGTGATAAAACAATGGAACTGTATTACAGTATATTACAGTGAAACAACCACACAGGAGTGCATTTGGCACGGAGAGAGAGGAGATGCTGACCTAAATAACTTTGGTAAAGAATGGATTTCATAAGACTAAAAATAAAACAAACCATGCATAAGCCCTATATTTGTTAATAGTTTCCCATGTGGTATAGGTTACCAGTTCTGATATTGCTATGCATGCATTGTGGAACAGAGCAGTTAATTAAATGGCTAGACAATAGTGGGATCCCAATTTACACTGTTGAGAGGGAACCTCTAGGTTAAAAAAAGGAAAGAGACTAGACTGATCCTAGTGATAATGGATGGGAGTTGGAGTCATTGGTATGAAATCCTATTTTGTTTAATATAGATGCAAACAATTGCATATAGAAATATGCATGCATATGTGTATATACATCACTTAGTACACACACTGTTAAATTATTTAAATAAGGAGGTCATTAGATTGAGTTGCTATAATGTCTCAATGGCTTACAAAGTGCATCAGAATCAAAGCCTGCAAATGCCTCAAGGTTAAGAAGTTGAAACCTAAAGACAATCAGTCAGGGTGGCTCAGTGGGTTGGGCCGCTGCCTTCGGCTCGGGTCATGATCTCAGGATCCTGGGATTGAGTCCCGCATCAGGCTCTCTGCTCAGCGGGGAGCCTGTTTCCTCCTCTCTCTCTCTGCCTGCCTCTCTGCCTACTTGTGATCTCTCTCTGTCAAATAAACAAATAAAATCTTAAAAAAAAAAAAAAAAAGAGCCATCTAGGTTTTAAGCTATAACCAATCACTAGTTTCCTTACTTTGCCTTGGCACTGTTTTTACAGAAGTCCCTCCCAGGTTCCTGCTGGTGGATAGCTCCCAACCACTCTGGTTGGTGCTGCTTGATTGGAATCGATTTTTGTTCGAATAAACTCTTAAAAATGCTGATATACTTCAGCTTATTTTTTAACAACACATGTATTTCCCTGCTCTTTGAGCTGGGAGAGCCTGGAAGCAATGACATCCAAAGAGCAATAACCTAACTAGCACCCGGGTTGGTTTCTAATACTATTCTCCAGCGAAACGCACCAGGGTTTCTGGACAAATGACTAATTCTACACCTGAGGCAGGAAATACACAAGATATGGGTGGGACATGGTATAATGCCAGACATTAAGAAAATTCACCTCCCCCCTTAAAAAAAAAAAAAAAAAAGAGAGAGAGAGAAGAAAAAAGAAGGAAAGAAAAGATTGCTTATGTCAAACAGACGTAGGATCCACCAATTGAAAGAGTTTCCAGTGACAAAAGGGAGAAATTTGAGAACCAAAATAAATAAATTAGTGTTGAAATATAACTTAACGTTGAAGTAAATATCCATGAGTCCATAAAGATATGAATAAATTATTGAATAAAGTAATAAATGGAGGAGGACAGAGAAATCATTAGGTTGTGTTGACACCCTGCCCTCAACAAGGTGGAGCATGGTCTGGCCCTCCTGAGTACTCCCTTCCTCATTCTTTCAGAGAAAATTACTGCTACAGAAAAGGAGGGAGGCAAAAGACCTAGAAGGAAAAAAAAAAAAAGACAATCACATTCCAAGTTTTTTTAGGTTAAAAAAACTCATTTTAAAAGAAATAAAGATTCAATGACAGTTTACTATTGAGCAAGATGTTTTGTTTTTGATAAGATTTATATCAACTAATTAACTACCAAAATGTGTCATACTAAGGTAAGATGTCAGTAGGAGAAAGCACGAGGTTGGGGTACGTGTCACTCTCCGTTCAATCTTCACAGTTTTTCAAAAATTAAAAGTTGTTCTGAAATAAAAAAGTTTTATTAAAGGGGGTGGGATTATGGACATTGGGGAGGGTATGTGCTTTGGTGAGTGCTGTGAAGTGTGTAAACCTGGCGATTCACAGACCTGTACCCCTGGGGATAAAAATATATGTTTATAAAAAATAAAAAATTTAATAAAAAATATTTTATCTAAAATAAAAAACTTTTATTTAAAAAAATAAACTAAAGAAAATCCAGACTGATCTTTAAACCAAATTTATCATTTTGTTAAGGCAGTAGATTTTCTAATGAAGACGTTAGAGTTGCTGGTGATTTGTCACACCCTGGTGCTATTATGGGTCTTATGGGTTTTCTTATCTCCTAGTTCTGTTGATCACATTTTCCATGGGAGTCCTGTTTTTTTGTGTGTGTGAAGGACTATGCTGCTCCTTTCACGGTCTTTCCAGAATCACTAGTACTCTTTTAAGTATCCTTCAAACATACTTAACAGGTTTTAAATAAACATTAGCTAAATTTTATTAAAATAGTTTCTAAAGCTGTCACGTGATGTGGTTTTACTATATAAATATTTTTATTCAAGGCTAATGGACAATTATTCTCATGACATTAAACAGCAGATTGCTTTATATTTCCATACAAGGCCTCATCTCCTTGTTCCACACTAAATTATTTTTTGCAACTTGATGAAATAAGGTACTATACTTTTATTAATGTTACCTGAAGATGTTCCAGTTGTTTACATATTATATTTTCAAAAGTAAACATATTTTTGTATTAAAAATGAAACATAATTATGTTATTCACAGTTGTATTCTCTTCAGGAAACCTTATGGTTTTAATTTGATAAATCATAGTGTTAATATAACTGACATTTCCTTGGTAGGGGGAGGATCTAATTAGATTTTATGTCACTCAGTAAAATTAAAAATTTAATTCAGATGTAAATCATAGCAGGATGGGAATATGGGATTTGAAAAAGCATCTGCTGACGTTTTGGACTTTGGGTTTTACATTATTTTTGTTTTGTTTTGTTTGTTTGGGTTTGTTTGGGGTAGAGACCTGCTTTATTTTCTACAGGCTGGCATGGTACTTGATGTCAAGAAGTTCTTGATAGAAACAAATCCCATTGGGCTTTCTAGTTTACTTCACCCAAGTGAGCATATCACACACATTGGAATATATGCTTCAGCAAAACCAAAATACCAAAACAAACAAACAGAACACTTTACATTATGAATATTTTAGCATTTTTGCAAAATATAGTGTATATTTGACAGCTATGTCCATTGAGCCACAAGTTCCTATTGCCATGACAGGTAAAACGAATAAAAGCAAATGCTGTTTACAATCTAGAATATATATATATATATATATATATATATATATATATATATATATATAAATTTTATACTGTGTGTTCAGGTTGATTGGGGGAATTTCAGAGCACACACTGCTTCCATCTGCTATGAACAACAGAGACAGATTCCTAACAAATAATTTAGCTCAAGGGGTCCTCTCATCTTGCTGGGACCTACATGAACTGTTGTCCACCTGCTTCACTTGTGATGTGAACCACAGCACTTCAACCCACACAAGATAATTCTCCCACCACATAGGAAAGTCAGTTTCACAAGTACATGCCTTTGTGTCTAATGACAGCTTGTGAAATAAAATACTAGACCACACAGCAAAGAAAAGTGCACTAAAGCTGGTGGCCTTTTATCACTGAAACTAATTTATAAGACAGTGGTAAGAAATTAAAAATGATCATAAGAAATGTGATATAATTGTAGATCGCAGTAGAAGCTAGTATCAATGAATGATGTCAAAAAAAGAAAATGAAATCATCATGTTTCTTCAGTGTAATTCTCTAAAAAAATTCTGCAAGTGGAGGAAGGCTTTTCTCTAGATAAATAAAACTTCTGTCATGGAATTAATAGGTTTCAAACTATTTTCTTTCTTTTTTTTGAAAATGGTTTCAGAATTGAAATAGATTACATTTTTCTTAAACACTTCAGGATAACAATCACAGATATATAGATATTTATAGTTTTGCTCATATAAACAGGGCATACATCAAATGATTCATAGAATTTATATTTCATTGTCTTCCCTAGGTGTGCGGCAGTAATGAAACACAGGCCATCAGAATTACATTTCTTATACCACAATATATTATTTAGCCACTCTTCTGAATACTGAGAAATTTCTTTATATATTTCCCCAAATCGTGAGTCTGAAAGCCTGGACATGGCTGGATGTTGTTGGGTGGGTGGTCACAACCAAGTTACTTACTGAGGGATCAGGGATAGGATTGCCTCTGTTGGCTGGGCTGTCATCCAAGTTCCAAATATGAACTACGTGCTCAGAGACTCGCATTACCAGAAGGCACCTGAGTAGCCACATCCAGACTGAAGGCCTCCGGGGAATACTTTAAAATACTCCACTGTGGCCACACCTGCCACTGACCACTGATGGCTTCATTATGTGTGTATGATTTGTATATTAAAACAATGACATGGTACCAAGTGAGCCATATGGATTCTCTATGGAAACCATACAAATTCTGGGGCCCAACAATATTACCTTTCGCAGAGGTCAACATCACCTTCAGGAAAAAAAAAAAAAAAATACATTGAGCCTTTTCCATTTTCCAACTAAATTAGATTCTCCTTTAACGTTAGGACACAGCATTGCTTTTGATCATGTTAGCAGCTTTCTTTTCAAAATTATTTAACTGAGAGTTTTTGGCAAAAGGATGTTTAGTAAGTCTGAACAGCATTTTTTAAACCTAGAAAACTGACAGATTGCACATAATTTCTCTGCCACCCACAACCACTCAAAAGCAAAACTAGTTTCAGTGCATTGTTATTATTTACACGCTATTATCTGAATGGCCCAAGTACTAATGTCAGAATAGCTCAAGAGGTTCAGGATGGGTTTTAGCAGTTGAGCAGAGGGGCCCGATATGAACACCAGAATACTACCGAGCCTTGACTTAACTACTTAAAAGATAAATGAGGTTCTTTAACATGGCATGGAGGAAACAAATACTTCAAGGGGCAATACACACTACAATATTACGAGTGAATTCATTCTCTGTTGCTGCAAAGAATAATTGCCATGTATAGATCAATGTTTCTTACTAAATTGCATATATATGAATACATATGAATAGTGGTCATTTATGTCCTGCACATCAACAACAAAATCATTTGATGACTTTTTAGTCACGTGCTTGGGCCATCCAGAGATCACTCCTTCCCTAAACAATTTTACCACTCAAATATGCAAAAAGGCTTACACGGGTTAAAAAGATAAAATTTAGCCTTAATTCTAATAATGACTTAACTCACTAAACCACCCAACCACCCCTCTGAAAAACCACTTATATCTTCCTCACTTTTGGAAGATACTTTCACTGGGTATAGATTCCTACATTAGCAGGATATTTTTTATACTTGAGCAGTTTAAAGATATTATTTTATCATGTGATAGGGCACATCATGATCTAGCTTGCATGGTGTCTGATGAAAATCTTATGTAATTATTTTTTTGGTTCTGCTGTATATCCATGTGTATTGATTCTTTTTTCACTCTGGCTACCTTCAATTTTTTTTTTTAATTCTTTGGTTTTCAGCATTTTCAATATGATATACATATGTGCGTGTGCATGTATCTTTGTTTTTATTTCAGTTGGTGTTCTCTGAGCTTTGTAAATGGTGTCTGCCATTAATATTGGGAAACTCTTATTTCTTCAAGTATTGATTTTGTTTTCTCTCTTTTTTCTAGGATCTAATTATTTGTTTATTATTTCATTTGCTACCCCCCACCCACCACCAAGCTCATGGATGCACTCATTGTTCTGTTTTTTCACTTTTTTATAAATTTGTGCTTCAGAAGGAATACTTTCTGTTTTTCAGTTTGCTAATCCTTTCCTTCCCTAATCCATTAAAAGCATTTTTTCATTTCTGTGCTCCTGTTTTTTTTTTTTCTAGCCTTTCTTTTGGATTTTCTTTATAATTTTCATTTTGTGCTACCATTACCCAGTTTTATATGATGTCCATGTTCTCTCCTACAACTTTTAACACAACATTCACAGTTATTTTAAATATTGTAGTACTGATGTCCTTTATTACTCCTGTTCTCTTTTTATATGTATTTATGTATGTATGTATGTATGTATTTGACAGACAGAGATCACAAGTAGGCAGAGAGACTGGCAGAGAGAGAGAGAGGAGGAAGCAGGTTCCCCGCTGAGCAGAGAACCCAATGCGGGGCTGGATTCCAGGACCCTGAGATCATGACCTGAGTCAAGGCAGAGGCTTTAACCCATTGAGCCACACAGGTGCCCCACTCCTGTTCTCTTGCTTGCTTTGTCTCTTAGCAAAATGTTTTTGTTTTACTCTTTGCTTTTTTGTACGCCTTGCAATTTGACATCTTTTTTAGGGCAGTAGATACTGAAGTAAGTAGATTTTCTGTGTGACATTTTGCACATCATTCCTCTTGTTAGGTTTGAATGTGGAGTTTAAAGTCAATTTATTCAGTAGTTGAATTTATCTGGGGTCTGTTGTTGCTCTGCTCACCCTCCGTGTACTATAGGCTTTGAATTTCCAACTTCGTGTTTAGGGTGGAAATCGGCTTGCCGCTCGGGATTTATAAATGCCTGCCCCACCCTCGGTTTTGTGTCTTCTCTATGGATCCTGTCTTAAGAATATTTTTCTCCGTGGTGCTTTAATTCTCTCAGCAGTATTCCACTAGTGTTTACACTTGAAATTTGCTAGCCTGGTGATGAGGGAGCAATGCTCTCTCCTTATCTTTATAGGCCAAGTGGAATCCAGTAGTGTCATTTATTTTGGACTGTTGCCATCGTATCCTACTGATTCTACAATACATCAGACCCAACTTTTCCCCCTCTTTTAGAAAATGCTGTGAGTCTCTAAATATGGTTTGAGTTCGAGGCAGTTTTGCAGACGAGGTGGGCAGCATGAAAGTCTAGAGCAAATGGTGATCGATTTTCTCATTTCTTCTGGACCTGCTCAGGCTTATCCTGATACAAAGCTCCCATTGTAAAATGGATTGCATTTACATAAGGCGCGTCATTTGACTCAGGTAGCTCATGTTACACAGTCACATGAGGACCCTTCATACTCTGTCACTACCAGGGCTCAATAAAAAAGCAGCAAATGGCTTTCCTTTCCCTGGGCAGAGTGAATTTCTCTGATCTCAATGACATGGTCTTATAGCACAACCCTAGGGGGATCTTTGCTCCAACGCCACTTTGGCTTGCTAGAAACACGGCACACACTGTTATCCATCACTGTTACCTCCAACCTCTTCTTATGCAGTGGGTGTTCTGGACTTAGTGGTAGAACAGTTTCCACTTCAGACTTCCCCTGGTGCAGAGGACTTGTGCTCTGAGATGCATAAAAAAACTCAGCTGTACGAGAGATCTGATCTTTGGAAAGAAAGCCATTTCTCTAAATGCTCTATAGTCTGCCTCTAAATTTCAGGTAGTTCTACTGAACATATTAACTTTTTATTAGTAGAGGAAGTCTGAGATGAAAAAATATGCCCTTTTCCCAACAGTGGGATGCTCATAATGCTGCAAATCATTGGATCTTTAAGCTCTTCACTAACATTAAAGTAGCCCGAGTGTTCATGGCACTTATCTTCCCTCCTCCATTCTGCATTTGTTTTATAAGATATTTATATCACTTGCCAAACACTGAATATCATGTCCAATCTGCATGTATCGAAGTGCTCTTCTGCCCATGGACCCTCTTATGGCAGAGCCCAGGAGAATTTACAGAGTCATCAGGCAACAAAAATTGTATATAACTATAAACGTCTTTCTCACGCAAAGAAGATATGCTTTTGCTTTTATCTATTGATGCAGACTGAGAAGAAAGTATTCATACTGTCATGGCCATGTGCCAAATACTAGGGGCTACATTAATCTAGTACTCTAAAGGTATCATATTTAGAAGAGCAGCTGCAATTGGGACAGGGATATGGTTAAGGATGTATCAGTGCACGGTTGTAAGTCATGTCCCTTCTGATTGCTGCAAAAGGACTGACAAGGTGAATTGAAAGCAGTGAGAGCATCCCACTGCATTCTTCAAATATGTGATACTGGGTGCTTATCTCTGCAGTTCCTCATGTAAGCAGAAGCGCTTCTGATTTTGATTTGCTTTCTTGAGTAGGAGTGAGGAAGCAGTAGCAGGGACTCCTGCCTAACTCTTTATGTAATAATTAGCATGCTCCAGCTTTTAGGGAGCCATGATGAGGCTTCTGTCAGATGCTAAGTACACCCAATCCACCTAAGTACATGCAATCCACCCAAAATTACTACAGAGACATGATTTTGATTGAAAACACCCAAGGTCTTCTCTTCATGGCTTTCTATGACTTTGTTAAAGGTAACAATCTGTTATAGACTCTTTGAAAATCGTTGGAACCACTCACACGTGATGATCAAGCTATTATTTGTACTGAAGCCTGAATTGAGTTAGAGAAACACTCCTTTGCTCTGAGGTTTACTCAAAACTTAGTGCCTGGACAGAGCAGCATAGACACATTTATTATTCATTTCTTCAATATCTGACGAAGCTCACAAAGTATTTAACATTTTTCTTAGAAGTAGTAGATGCAAGGTGCAATGATGTGGCCTTTATTTTGCAGGGACTATTTTAATAGGCTTCCAGTCAAATGTACCATCAGAAACGACCCTAAGTGTAGAGCCTTTGTATTTTCATAGACTTTATCTCCCATCCCATGATAGAAATAACTCTCTCCAGATTAACTTGAGCAACTGCCACTTCCTGATCCCCAGTACTCATCAGCGTATTGATACTGGCATGCTGGATCAGTGTGATGTTCTGTAGAACACTGAGATAGTCAAGCTTTTTGCAGACAGTTTTGCAGCATAGGGCTGGACAAGGCAATTAGCCTCAGTTTTTAGGGAGACAGAAAAAAAAGAAATCTTTAACAAATCAACAACTACACAAGAGAGTGGAAGTTCTGCATGTATTCTAGGAAAAAGACCATAGATAGGACACTGGCATCAAGTGACGTTTTGTTTTGTTTTTGTTTTTTTTAAGATTCCATTCACTCATTTGACAGACAGAGATCACAAGCAGGCAGAGAGGCAGGCAGAGAGAGAGGAAGGGAAGCAGCTCCCCACCTAGCAGAGAGTCCAATGTGGGGCTCGATCCCAGGACCCAGAGATCATGACCTGAGCCGAAGGCAGAGGCTTCAACCCACTGAACCACCCAGGCGCCCCTCAGTTGAAGTTCTTAACTATGATTCTCTAAGGTCTATCGTTACAAGGAGGTTAGTTAAATGTGGCTATAGTAGGATTCACATAACATAATATATTTTTATATTTTATATATCTTTAATATAATAAGGTCTATCGTTACAAGGAGGTGAGTTAAATGTGTCTATAGTAGGATTCACATAATATATTTTCAAATCATTGAGAATGACTGTTATCTCTGTGATTCTCCTTAAAGACGTGTTTCCTTTTTTATTTATATTTTTAGAAAGCTGTGCAGCTTAAGCATCTCTACCCTTCCTTCCCATAATAATAGTTTCTTTTTCTTTTCTTTTTTTTTTTTAAGATTTTATTTATTTATTTGACAGACAGAGATCACAAGTAGGCAGAGGCAGGCAGAGAGAGAGAGAGGAGGAAGCAGGCTCCCTGCTGAGCAGAGAGCCCGAAGCGGGGCTTGATCCCAGGTCAGATCTCATGACCTGAGCTGAAGGCAGAGGCTTTAACCCACTGAGCCACACAGGCACCCCAATAGTTTCTTTTTTTTTAACATGTTTTTTGGGACCTGAAGTTAGAATTTTTGGGTGTGCGTGCTGGGATATCTACGCAAACTAACACTGAACCTAAATTAAGTAGACTCAAAGCAGAAATCACATTAATTGTCCAAAAGCTGTAAGAGACCCCTTTGACCAGAAAGCCATGGAGATACTCCTCTTCACAAAGTAACTTTAGTTCAGGGTTAGTGCCCACTAATCCCTTAACATGTAGGATATTTGTACTTGCTATAGTTTCCATATTAAACAGCAGGAAATTAGCATTCTGGTAACTCAAAGTGCTCTGTATCTTCTAGATTTACTGAAGTCCTACGTGAGGCATAGGACTATTACTTCCTGTTATCCAGTCCAATCTAGCATCCACTTAATTTTTGCTGTTGACATTGCTGTTATACCCAGGAGGTAGAACTTTCATAGGTTGTCTGTATATTTGAATTATAGAGACGTGTGTGACTAAGCCCAGGCAACCTTTTATTCAAACCATGAAGTGACTATTATGGCCAAACTGCTTGTGTGAAAAGCATACCCACAGAGCCACTAAGAGCTGATGCTGCTACTTGATCTCTGTTCTCCAGCACTTTGGCAGATCCAGCCTAATAAAAACAGACTTACCCTTGGGCTGCAGACTTAGAATGGGGCGGGGTGGGGGGGGAGAGTCGACAGGAATTCAGTGTATTTAATTTTTGGGGGGTAGAATGCATCAATATTATTTTTGCTATTTAAAAAATTAGTAAAGAATAATAATGTGGTCTATGCGCACTATGCATTATGCATAAACTGGAGAGTTCATAAAAATCTGGGCCATGTTTGTTTGGTTTTCGTCATGATTATTCATTAGGACAGTTAAATTATGGTGTATTGTTTAGGAATGTGTGGTAATGATTTCCAGTTCTTAGACTGACCTGGTTCCTCTTTCCTTCCAGGCACTTAAGAGTCCATATTCAGCCCCTTTGAGGAAAGGGCTACTAGTTCTGATCAGTGGGCTCTGAGTGATGCAGGAAATTTTCTGAAGCACTTTATTATAGGAGACTTCTTGTCCTGCTGGGGCATCCCTTGGAGCCTCATGCCATAATGGTGACATTTTAAGAAAGTAGAGTTTCCATCAGCCTGGGCTCCTCTGTGATGAGCAGAAGCCCTGCACTGTGTTGGACCTATAACACGAGCCAGAAATAAAAGTTTTTGACATTTTGTAGTACAATTTATCACAGCATAGCCGAGACTACCCTAGCTAGTTGAGGATAACTGGTAGTTATCTATGGGAAAATCATGCTGGCGAAAATAAGTAAAATTAAGTTTACACAAAGAATGTAAGGGGTTAAATGGATTGATGGGAGCCTGGGAAACCGGTCTGAGAATGGGATTGAGGAAATTCCAGGAGATCCGGAATATAGAAGCAAAAATCCTCTGATAACAGTAATAATCTGGATGTGTATTGTGTTACAGTAGACAACTGGTTCTTCTTCTTTCTTCTCAATCCTTTTCCAGAATCTGTGGCTGAAATCATATGGGACTTTGTCTTCCTTGACTTATTGAAGGGGTTGAGATTTACTCTCCCAACAAGTAACAAAAATTGGAAAGAGGCAGGTAATTCTCCGAAAGGAAATAGGACGTTATAAGGAAGAAAGAACTGGCAGATGTCTGGTGGTAAAACCTCCCAGAAGTCCACAGTACACCGTCTGTAGTTAGAAAATGGGCATGGAGGACTCCAGTGCCATCAGGACAGAACGGTACTCGTTCGGCATTAGACATGAACTTGCTACGTTCAATGTAAAGAGACTTCTGTAACACAGTTGAAAGTTTATTTTTTCTTTAGTAGGAAACACTGTTAAATATTTATGTGAGTTGTCAAATGTTATTTCATAGCATAACAATAAGTATTTTGAGGGTTTTTTTAAAGATACTGATTTTGGGGGCGCCTGGGTGGCTCAGTGGGTTAAGCCGCTGCCTTTGGCTCGGGTCATGATCTCAGGGTCCTGGGATCGAGTCCCGCATCGGGCTCTCTGCTCAGCGGGGAGCCTGCTTCCCTCTCTCTCTCTCTCTCTCTCTCTGCCTGCCTCTCCATCTACTTGTGATTTCTCTCTGTCAAATAAATAAATAAAATCTTTAAAAAAAAAAAAAAGATACTGATTTTGTATGATAATTTTCTCCCCAAGATTTCTGGTTTCTTAATAATTTTGAGTATTTGTATTCTTTATTGGTGTATTAAATACAATTAAATGTTTCTCTCAGAATTTACTGGCATAAGAATATCACAGTAGTGTATTTCAGTAGAGCCCAAATATTGAATGTCAGAATTATTGAAGTATTTTCTTAATTGCTTTCTTCATGTTGTATTTTTGTATGGCTAGCGCTTATATCTAATCATTAACTAATGAGGCTGTAGACCATTTCCTTGTCTGTTTTTTGTTACTTTTAATATGCCTGATTTTATCAAATACATATTAGGAAAAGCTGAAACACTGGCTATGAACATAATACATTTACTTAAAAATATGTTTTACATTATGTAGGCTATGTTTAATATTAAAAATATAATACCAACCACGTCAGAAAGTGTTGAGTACATTACATGAGAAATAAAGTGACTTAGTTGAGTGGATGAAAAGTGATTTAAAAGTTATCTTTAAATTAATAAGTCACTTTTTCACATGTGTGTAGAATTTTATTCTGTAGCACAGAACAAATCTATCATTACCTCATACTGATATAATTTCTAAAATCTTTGGTCTTTACCAAAGTTTTGTCTAAAGGGAATAATTGATAGATAAGTTATAATATTTATTATTTTCTTTTTATGGTTTACTGAAAAAGGTATTATTCCCACTATAAAGTGGGAAATGATTAATTTATAAATCATTATACACATAATATGGCAAATGACTTGAAAAATTGCATTATAGTCTAGTTTCTGGAGATAGCCAATAAATAAAAAGTCAACAGTTGAGATTGTATTAATGACAGCATGGAGGAATTCATGAAGGAAAAAAAGTATTAAAAAAAAGTATTTAATGCATCTTTAAAATTGTCTTGCTATATGATGCCTGGGTGGTTCAGTTCGTTAAGCATCTGCCTTGTGATCCCGGGGTCCTGGAATTAAGTTCCGCATCTGGCTCCTTGCTCAGTGGAGAGCCTGCTTCTCCCTCTGCCTGCTGCTCCCCCTGCTTGCACTCTGACTGATAAATAAATTTAAAAAATCAAAAGTAAAATAAAAATTGTCTTGCTACATGTAGTTCTGGAACCTAGAACCCTACACAAAAGTTCACACTACTAATGAGAATCTAGTGACAACTAGTGATAATTGCAGGAACATTAAAGTATGAGTTCCTTAGGAGTCTAAGAAGCTTCAGAAAAATACATCTAGTTTTAGACTTGCAATATTCATCAGGCAAATTGTGTGCCGTAACTCTCTTATTTAGACAATTAGTGTCCCCTTCTTTTGTTTATGGTAGCCAAATACACATAGGCTGATTTCTGTAGTGATAGATCTATTTTTTAAACTATCACTTACTTCGCTTTATTTTGCATCTTATTAAATATATTGCCCTATTGTTATTTTCTAGTTACTATTGTGTTCCTTGAGGTCTTTTCTATAATATTGCATTAAAGTTTAATTTGTAACTCAAACTGTATTACTTGTGCACAAATTTACAAAGCCCAAAGTGTTGTTTTCACACCCACTTGCTTCCTGGCTTAACAGCATCACTGTCTTCAAATTTCACTTTTACCTGTTTTTGATTAGGTCAGAATTATATCTCCAGGATATTCATGCATGTTCTCTATAAACTCAACCTCATGTTATTTTCTCATTTTAAAAATTTTCCAAATATAACACTGCCATCTTGTTTTTTTAAGATTTTGTTTTTAGGTACTCTCTATGCCCAATGTGGGGTTCAAACTTATGACTCCAGAGATCAAGAGTTAACGTGCTATATGGGCTGAACCAGCCAGGCGTCCCTCGTTTGCCATCTTTTGTTTAGTTTCTTTATTTGCGTATTACACTCAGGCATATAAGCATGTGTGTATAAAAATACACACTCAAACACCCTCACTGAGTACACATACACACCAGCATGAACATGATGTAAACCCCTGTAATTCCTCCCTAAATATTCATTCTCTAAAGTTGAATATTTGGTTCCTTTTAACTGTATTATTTTTTCCCAATATAATATGGTACACTAGGGAATAACTAGTGATTGGCATAAATAGCTTTCTAAGCTAGTCCCTGTAAATATTCAACCTTTCCCCAAAATATATCATCTTCCAAGCAGAAATACTTAGGTTAGATCACATTTTATAGTCTGTGAAAGACTGTCCCGAACCATCTTCAGTGTGATACTTTTGGTTCGATGCATTAATAAGGTAATATGATTTTTTATACTTCTGTGATATCTTTACTATTCTTCCATTGAATGAGGTGTTCCTTATTCTTTTGATAAATCTATATTCCCACCACTATGACCATTTAGCTTTGCATTTGAACAATTCAGTTCAACCAATATTGGTATAGCGAGTACTCCAAGAAAGGTGCTCGTCCAGATCCTTTAGCTGAACAATGATAGTACATAAAAGCATATATCAAAAGGAGGTATGTGCTGTGGAAGTAAATAAAGCAGACTAAGGAGTATTCGAAAGGAAGCGTTTGTGGGATGCAGTTTTAGTATATGTGCGGCCGAAGCCAGCACAGTGGGATGCAGTTTTAATTGAGGTGGTCAGAACTGGACTCTTCAAGAGGGTAAAATCTGACCAAGGACTGGAAATAAGGGAGTAAGTAGGTCCTGAAGATGCCTGAAAAGCCTTTCAGGCAGAGGAAAAAAAGAATATAAGGGTCCCAAAACAGACGATGCTGAATGGGTTTGAGGAAGATCAACAAAAATAGTGTGGCTGGAAAAAGGTAAGTGATAAGCAGGGTACTTGACAATGAAATCAGAAATGTCATTAGAGGTAATGCTTTTGGCTTTTACTATAAGTGAAGGCAGGAGCACTTTGAAAGGTTTAGAATAGTTGAGAGTATTGATCTGATTCATGTTTTAAAAGCATACACCTTGCTTCCTTTGAAAAGCAAATTATAGACGGCTATACTCTAATTATCTTGACATTTCCCCCTTCTTTCTGTTCTCCTCCACATTGTTGTTGCTGAGTCCCGTGTACAATATTTCTCCATTCACCTTTCCTTAAATGTCTTGTCTTTTGAATTCCCTTTACTATGTGACAAAAATTTTCCTCCAGTGTTTCCAGAAATCTTTTTTTCCAGGCATGCTTGAAAGATTTTATTTGCCATAAAAAAAAATCTGAAGGGGAAAATAGGTATATTTCAAACATTTCATCTTCTCCTTTTATGGAGAATTTATATGGCATTTTCAGGATACAAAACAACTTGCTTGTATCACTAAATAAGTCACTTAGTGTATAAACTTCCAGAGTCACTTTGACAAAAATCCTACATATTTCTCCTAGTAATTTCAGTTATTAGCACAGTCCATATCTTTGTTTCCAATGCTCCTAGATATTATTGCATTAATAAGTATGTATGTTTGAGTTTAAGTACCATGCTATTCTGTCTTCCAGCCCTAGTGCATTTAACCCAACACAATACCTAGGAGAATCATTTTCTCTCTTTGACGGTCAAATTATTTAGTACTAGTACTAATAAACTAGTACTTTGATCCTCTTCCTGTTTGCCTACTTTCTTGTCACAATATCAGTTTCTACTTTTGCTATACCGTAGTCAGAATTTACCAACACTGTACCCAGATGGCCCTTAACTATGTGCAGTTGAACTAATTATTACTACTTTCATAATTAACATAACAGTATGATGCTAGACTTCTTTTTCATTCTTTTGTAAACGCCTATTTTGAAGAGATTTATAGTTTCATATTGGAAGTGAATTTATTTCTACAGATGCAAGTGTTCTGCTGCTGCTTTTGACAGTAAATATAGATGACTCTCATCCAACTTACTAACCAAATGCAAGCTTTCTTATATGTCATAAATGGCATTACTGTTCAAAGATGAAAGCAGAATTGATGGTTGGGTACTAAGTGATGAGGTGCATAATCCACTTACCAAGAAAGATATTTACATTTGAAACATTTTAAATGGATTTTACTTCCAAAGCCATCAATTAGATATATATTAATTCAATTTTTGGAGCATTACTTCTGAAACTTACAGTTATTTTTTTCAAGACAATAAGCTTTAACACTGTGTTATTATTTAAATGGCCAAAAGTGGGTTATTGAAGTTTCACAAAGAATTCTTTAAAATTGGGCTTAAAAAGGCTTGCTATTTATAATTTCACTCCAAGGTATGTTATAAATAATCTTAGTTTTCAAATATCTAAAATGTATAACCAATATGATAATCAATTACTGTACTGTAATAAAACATTAACTTAAGGATCAATTAAAATGTGTGGGATAGCTCTGCTGACATTGAATTATCTTGTATCACTGTAGACAAACAAAAACAAACACACACATGTCGTGACAAAAAACAATCAACTTTCTCCCACACGTCTGTGGGTTGTCTAAGACGTTGTTATTAACTGGTACAGGCTCATGGATCTCAGCTGGATTTGTGTAGTTAGTTGATAGGCTGGTTGGTCTATGGTAGTCTTGCCAGGGCTCGGTCTTAGCTATGCTACAAGTAAACTCTGAAACTCCAGCTGGATAGTCCACACTTGTCCTTATGGTGAAAAACGTAGGAGAAAACAAAAGATCTCATTATCAAGCCATAAAAATATTGAGGTGTCTATGAAAGAACACAATTGGTCAAATTTTGGATTTATTTTAATGTAAAGCAAACAGGCTTTATACGTAACGAGAAGTGAGATGTGTTGGGAGAAGAAATCAAAGTTGAGTCCCAAGTTTTGGCTTGAACAAGTGGGTGAATAATGTTGTCATTTACCAAATTGTTGAAGCAGGGGAGAAAAGCCTGTTCAGTGATGAAGGGGAGCAGAGCTTGCACCCTAAAAACTCTTAATGAGTGGAGAAAGCAATGACCTAAATCTGCATAATAAATTCCTTCTTTGCTCTGCCTTTGTCCCCCAAACTAGCCTGCCCCCAACATCTTTCATCTTTAGATGGAGATTGTATTTAAGGTACCAGCAATGGCCATTTTGGGGGAACACCTCAGTTTTCTTGGTTATCTCCCATGTATGCAGAAACTATACATGTTATTAAACTTCTGTCTTTCATTACAGGGACGTCTCGGTAAAGAACCTAGAGGGGTAGAAGAAATTATTATTTTTCCCCCATGATAATAAAGTGGTGATGGCAAAAAGAGGATTTATATTTTGTGCATGTTAAGTTGAAAATGCATTTTAGATACATGGGTAGAGATATCAAAAAGCTAATTTACTACATGAGTTTTGAAATCAGACAATGTCAGACTTGGAGGAATTTATTTGAGGATTGTTTGTACATACGCAAACTAAATAGAAACCAAAAGTTAAAAAATTAGAAACAAAGAAAAAATAATATTTGGGTCAATATCCAGTACATAAAAGTAGGTAAAAAATAAGGTAAACTCTTATTATCATCGGAATTTTACGGAACAAAAGTAATTATAGCCTTAATAACCCTATAAATTAGAAATAGTGAATAACAATGAAACTTTTTGTAAGTTAAAACAAAAATTAGCTACCAATTAAATTGGGTTGGATCTATATAAAGTTAATATCCATAGTTTAAATTTTGGAACATATATGAAATCTTATTTAGGAAAAAAAAAACAGATTAGTTTTAAAGACAGCCTAAGTGTAGGTCTGGCCTAGAACTAATAGCGTCATCCAAATAACACAATACTCAAAATGATCAATAGATAAATAGCATTAAATGATAACCTCAGACTACTAAAAATAAGATTCTGGATTGTATTAACTTCTGTCAGCAAAGAAACTTTGCCTTTCTTAGGGGCATTGTGGTTTACTGAGAAAAGGAATCAGGAAGTAAAAATAGGTAAGTATATTTTTTAACGCTGACATAACGACTTTGAGCATATTACAAGCCTTTCTGAACATCAATTTGTGTGCACATCTAACACTGACTAAAACAACTGTTAAACCTGATATATATATTTTTAGTATAAGCAGCTTACATTTTGCTCCACTAAATGTTAACACAAAAGTACCTAGAAAAAAAACAAAACAAAACAAACAGACACTAGAATATCTAAAATGTATGATTTTGTATCTAATTAGAATATTGCAACATCTTGAAGACAACCACATAGACAATTTGTCCAGGTGCTGGGCAACTCAGTGGTTCAAGAATATGCATTTGTGCCACTGCTTAAAATTACACTTTACAGATGGGTCTTCTGTTTTGTAAGAATGAGGGAGAATACTAACTAAACAGTAAGAAGAAAATATGTTTTGTTGTACACCTGAAATGAACATAACATTGTGCGTCAACTGTACTTCAATATAAGAAAAAAAAAAGGAAAGAAAAAGAAAAAGAAAAAAATATATATTCTACAACTTTATTCAAAAGGATAGTGAGAGATTTGGCTCACCAGACATAAGAAGGTGGCCCTAAACTCATGAGAGCTGTAATTGAGGACTAGTTTCCAGGTAACTGCAGCTGGAAAGACACAACGATCTTTTCTACCATATTTATGTAATAGATATAATCAACATCAGTGGGAAGTGAAAAACAGTTTGGGGAGGAGGTGGACAGAACTGAAGAAACATATGAGCATATTTTTTTACTGAACTATTGTCATCATTGCAGATGGTCTAAGATGAATCATAACAAAACATGTGTGGGGTGCCCTTGAAGTCTTAGAGCTCCCCCCATTTTGATAATTAATTGTTAAACTCCTTCATGGAAAAGATATGAATGTGAATATTCAAATGTTACTTCCATTAATAGCATAATAAATTCTTATGTTGTTATACTTACTTGAATTACTCTTGTCCAAAAAGTCTATGTCAACAAAAAAAAAAGTATTCTTCATAAATGAAATTGGAATTGTAAGTACTGAAGAATATTTTCAAAGAAAATGATAATAAACACATACAATATTAAACATTTATGATAGTAAATATATATCTATATTAGACATAGATATATATTTCCATCATAATATACTGAGTACATTATATAATACATAATATACTATAATGAGTAACGTATTAGACTTTTTTGGTATAATAATGTAGATACTATTATTGATACTTTGTTTCAAGAAAAGAAAATAAGGAATAATGTAAAAATCTTTAAACAAGAGGTATTTCACTTTTATTAAAGTTTTCTAAAAATCACTTAATGTGTGTTAGTTTTTACCAAAAACATATACCATAGTAAATTGAAGACAATAGACTGCTTCTAGAAATAAATTAGTATTTATGTGCATGGAGATATTCTATTAAAATAGTATAGCATTAGTGCACAGATTTGCCTTGCTGGGATTCCTCTGCAAACTGGGGATTCATAAAATCCTGACGACCTTCTCATACATTTAGGAAGAAAAAAAAAAAATCACTGGACATGATTTTTCGTAAGAGATTTTCCTGAATTCTTTCTGTTTAATATTGCTTTGTCTGATTCTGTCATAGACTGAGGTCTAAAATATTTTTGAGTCATTTGTTTTTTTATGGACATCTTATTGTCTCATGTAACATGTATTTGTAACAATACCTTGTATGGAAAAGCTGTTCATGTTCTAATTGAACATTCTAGTTGAATGAAAGAACTAATCTTATTAAATCACATAAAGGAGGATTAATTTTTTTTAAAAAAGGTAGAAATTTTGAAATGTCTCAAGTAGCTAAGACAAGTTTCTTTGCAGAAAAGACAATCAAGACAATAGAGACTGCACTAGTTTTTAACTAACTACCTAACTAACCACTGGATTTTTCATCCAGCTACACATAAGGAGCAGCAAAAGCAGAGATTCAGAAGTGCTAAGTAATGTCTAAGCTTAAATTAATGAAGCGTCTGGGGAAGCCTTTCTCACCAAGGAGAGTGGGGTTTGAAGTTGTTGGTTGCACAATATGGATAGAAGGGGAAAAAGGAATTAAAGTTAATCCATTATAATAATTTTGGATATTCTGAAGTAAAATTGTAAGAACTCTTTGTTATCCAATTTTCCCACCATTTACCATACATTTTTAAATTTAGTAACATCATTATATATATAGCCAACCTGTGTGAACGCACATGCATACAAGCACGCATTCCTCATCCGTGTACATACATATGTTGTCTCTCTGCGTATTTGCACGAACTTACTGTAAGCATTTCAAACAGGCCCTGTTCAAATAGACCTCACTTCCCACACAGCTTGTATGTACATGTATTCCTTATCTTAAAGAAGGGCGCCTTCTTTATCAGTTATCAGAATCATTGGTGTCTTCTGTAATTCATAAATTGAGTTATGGGCTCAATTATTTCTTCCAAAATTCATGTGTTAAAGTCCGAACCTCCAGTACTCCAGAATGTGACTGTGTCTGGAGATAAAGCCTTGTACTATCTGGTTACATTAAAATAAGGCCCATTGGATGGGTCCTTGTCCAGTGTGACCAGTGTCCTTATAAGTACTCTGGACACACAGAGAGACACCAGGGGAAACATCATGGGAGGAAGCTGCAAGGAGACGACCATCTGCAAACCAAGGAGAGAAGCCTCAAGAGAAATGAAATTAAAAAAAAAAAAAAAAAGAAGAAGAAGAAGAAAGAGAGAGATAGGAACGAAATTTGCAGACACCTTGATCTTGGACTTCCAACCTCTAAAACTATGAGAAAGTAAGTTTCTGTGGTTAAACTCACCCAGTGTGTGGTATTTTGTTATGGTAGCCTGAGCAAAATACTACAGTAGATTACTCTTAATCCTAATATTTAATCAGTAAATTGGATTAAGACAACTGCCTTATATCTTTCAAAGCCTTCCCTTCTTTTCTAAGTGCCACAGTCAATCCTATTATATGTCCCCTTCACTGGACATCTTAGTCATAAATATCATTTATTGCCTCACTGCCATTTATCTCATTGTTGTTAGAGTTTTCTTCCTGATACATGTGTGTTCATTTATTCATAATTAAACTATGTCAGTGATTCTTCATCTACCATGAAAACGAAATGTTTAGCCCAACTAGAGGACTCCCGTTTATGACTGTTAGTCATGCTGCACATTTATCCTTGAACTTGAGTCTCAAACATAATAATCAGGTAATCCCACTCATTTGAGACACTTATTAAAAAACAGAATTCCCATGCCCCTTCTCTGGAGATTCTGCTTCATTAATTCTGGGTTGCGTTTTGGGAATCTGCATTATTAACAAACTTCCCAGGTGATTCTTATTAGCAGCCAAGCTTATGAACCATAAAGCATAATAAATTCTTGTGGTCCTTTCCCAAGACATGTGCTTCACTAAGACTTATGTACTTTACATTTGCTAAATTTAATTGGTCTTAATGAGAAGTAAAATACTGTCTTATTTCAAACTAAAGAGAGTTCGATACTGAGATGTTAAATTACTTAGATTTTATATGAACTTTCTTATTAAGGCAGTAGAAAAACTGTATAAAAATTGCTAAACATGGTTGTGTAAATGTCCTCTTATAATTTCATTTGAAAGGATGTGGTCAGTAAAGATCCGTTAGTAAGGGCACTACTCAGGTAAGATAAGAGAAGGTAGAAGAGATTGGTGCATTCTCTAGTAACAATCTATCACAACAGCAAAATATTCTCAAAGCAAGTAATGCTTTCTCCAGTTAAATCTTAAATATGCATGTTCATGTGTGTGTGTGTGTGTATGTGTGTGTGTACCTTGAACAAACTTGGAATTGAGATGTTTCTCTAATTCTGTAAAATCAAATTAATTACATTCTAGGTAGACATCCTCCATGCTTGTTATTTTGTGAAATTTGTTTTACATCTATTGGTGAATAAAAAACTCTCACTTATGTGAGTGTTTGTTATTATAGCATAACTTAAAAGTATTCAATAAAAAAGCATAGTTTAGGCAAAGTTTCTCTCTTAAACATTATCCTCCTTTCGCAGGAAAAAAAAATCATTGCATCTGACCTTCTCATATTAAATTTTGAAAAGTCACTCTCACAGCTAAAATGTTAGGAAAGTATAAGAAGAAACAAACAAACAAACAAAATACATTATGTTTCTAACAGTCCTAGGAACCCCAATTTGTTACTTGGGAAAGTTAAACTGGAATATCTATCTTTGCAACTACAGTAAATAATAAGAGAAATATAAAATAATTTGCAGTGTTGCACTTGCTATATTGTATTCAGTGACCTGTTCCAAGGACCTACATGTGTCAGCTCGGGCCTCGGAATGAGATGTGCAGCCTTGCTACCTGTTGCCACTGCTGGTCCCAAAAGTAAACTGGAACCTAGTCCGTAGCCTGAAACTGAGGGCCAGAGGCTGGAGGGTGGAGGTTAGCTTAACATGGTTAATTGGAAGCCAATCTGCAGGCCATAGAGATTAATATCACTCTACTTGATTAAAACCATGAATTTAGGGCTTTAAATTTTACCACAATTCTTACGGTGGAAATAACTCTCTAACATTTTCTCTCTCTTTCCCTCTTTCTCTCTCTCTAGTTGTTTCTATCAAATGTTTAGTTTAGTTACTTTAGTTGGTGTAATTTTTACCAAGAGGGTGTATGTCAGTAAGTGTATTTTCTGAAAGGATTACTTACAAACCATGTTTAATCGAACTTTATCATTCCTTTAATTTTATCCATTTTATGGTAAATTTAATAAATTTTAGCCATTAAGTTACAAATTAATCACTTTTTACTTATGGATGATATGAGGATAGTGCATTTTTCAGTTTGTAAGACTTTAACACTCTTTGGGCCTACAAAGAGAGTAAGGATTTGTTTGTGCAAATAAGACTTTCAAGAGAAGACAATTTTTTTCATTTTGTCTTGATAGCTGACAAAGTAGATTTTTCACCCTACTTTGAGTATTTATACTACAAACTATGAGGCAGTAGGAGAGTCACCTATTTTTTTGCCACTCACTAATTTCATCATTTAGATAAAGTACTACAACATGATCTTTAAGATCTTTTCGGTTCTTTTTTTTTTTTTTTTTTAAAGATTTTATTTATTTACTTGACACAGAGAGACAGACAGAGAACACAAGCGGGTATGGGGTGGACGGCAGGAGAAGGAGAAGCAGGCGGTTCTTAAAATTATAATAAGAATTTGACAATCAGAAATTTTTATACACCTTCATCAAAATTACAAATTTGGAACAATAATTTTAAGAGACTATTTCAAGATAGACACATTAAATTAGCAGTGTAAATCATTTGATTTACACTAAAAATCAGAATGTGTAACTCAGTTCAGACAGCAAGCATTATGAAACATGTGCACACACTTGTTACAAATGGCTCCTTCAAAAAATATTCAAGGTTTGATAATACTTACCATTATCTTTGTTTGCCAAAGATTTTGCTAAGTGTGTACAGCATGGAGAGGAAACATGTGCCTTGGTGAATAAGATTCTATTTTAGGAGATAAGGTAATAAAAAATAACATTCATTGACCAAATAGGTGCATATATTAATATTATTTTATGTCTCTAAATATTACTTGGATTTGGGGAATTATTTCTTTTTTACTAGCTGACTATATATTAGCTAGCATAATTTTGTTTTTTGCAAGTTTGTCCTCATCATTCAAAATACTATGCATAAAGTTTCTGGATTCATTTTCTCTTGCACCGTTTGATATATTATTTTGTTTCTTAGACTGTTTCAAACATCTAAAAAATGAAAGCAACCAATCACATAAAGACAAGCTTCATCAAAATGCCACATTTACAGACTCTGGTGAGTGATGATCCTGGGAAAGCAAACCAGGGTTGCTCATGAATGCAAAACTGTCAGTGTGTTCAGTCCTAAAACCTTCTACTCTTAATTTATTTCCTTATTTAATGCTAACATTGGTATTTGTGTAATTCTTTTCATCACATATACCAATACATAACTCTGCCATGCTGGTGGGTGATTGTATCCATAACTTCAATGTAACCGTATTAAATGTATTATGAACTCAGTAGTCTACTAGTATCCCTACTTACGGGAGATTAACACTGGCATTGTTTGCAGAAATACTGGAAGGAATGAGCTGTCTGGGAAAAAAAAAAAGTAATTAAGAAAAAATATAAGGGTGATAATCAACATGGGCTTCAAACCTAAGAAGAGATTTAGAAAATTAAAATATGAAAGAACAAAGAGACTGTATTTTTGGAGATAAGGAAATGATTAAATAATGTAGTGAAACAATCTTCATGTTGGTCCTTCCTTCTCTGCCTATTGTTTTCTCTGGGTCTTCTCCCTGTAATCAAGATCTGTAACTTATGATTTGGCTAGTGAGTAATGCCATGTTCTAAGATTGTTTTTCTTTACACCTTTATAAACTTACATAGTGTAATTAATGAACTCATAGTGAAAAAACAAAATTCGGCTGAGTAAATTTAAAGATCTCATTGGCTTTATTCAAGGATTCATGAATTAGGCAACATCTCATCGTCCTACCAAGCAAATAGAAGGGAGTTTGGAGGAGCTGGGCAGAATGAAACGCTTTTATAGACAGAAACAAGGCAAGACAGGAAGTTACTAGCAAAAGAAAAGAAAGGATTATTTCAGGCAAGATCACCTTTTCTCTGAGAGGGAAGGGCAGGGAATCTGACCTGTAGATTCTCTCACTAATGCTTGATGAGAGAAAAGCTCTCAGAGGCCTCCTATACAAGGGAAGACATTTTAGATTTCTTTCTAAGTCAACATGACTGTATATAAACCTCTTTCACTCCAAAAGCCTAATTTATGGCCTACCATGCATGCATTATACATCTGCTTTGTGAACGAGTGCCTGAAGGAAAACCATCTTGTCCTTGAGATACTGGATCAATGCTCCTACTCCCTGCATTTGTTTACTATGAAACTTGTGATTCCGCCTATATTCTAATCTATAATCTTTTGAGTTTTAACAAAATGTAAAAAAAATATATATAATCCTGTAAAACTGTTCATACAATGGAACACTTTCTTTCCTGTGGAGAGTGTGTTTCCCGGGCAGCTGTCCTAAAGTGGGCTCAAATGAACCTCTCTTTCTTACTTTTAGACATTCTAAAAGATTTGTCAATTTGCATGGATGTACTGTTCAGAAAATTCCACTGATTTAAAATTCCACTCATGGGAGAGGCTAAAACTCCATTTAGTTTAGGTATTAAGTCTCAATGGGGCTTATCATCAGAGACTCCATTTGGGGCCTGTTTCTTTTTTAACATTATCAACAACCACATTTAAACAATAGTAGCTTATTATTAATAAACATATATAATATAAGCTTAATATTTAAACAATATTAGCTTCCCTTCAATATCTGATATTTTAAGTAAATTTTGATAGAAATTACTATAAACTGGTAATTTTAACGAATTTGGAATGTGGATATCTCCAAATTAATTTAAATTTGCTTAGTCAAATGGACAAAAAATAGAAATACATGCAAACTGTTTTTTTTCTCCCAAATTTTATTTATCTACTCTCTAGGTTGTGAAAAATAGCTTTCTTTCAATTCTTATATAAGTATTTTTTTATCAGGGATTTAGCTGTTGGTTCATTACTTTTGAGGGGAAGCAGAATTTGCAGCCCCAAAATATGCCTTTTTTTTTTCTTTTCTTTTTCTTTTTTTCTTTTTTTTACATAAGGATTATCTTGAGCTGGTTATTTTTAAGAAATAGCAGATAAGGAGAAGCTTTGAAAACCAAGCAAAAGTTTCCCTTTAGTAGGAGACATTAACATTTCTACAGGAAATCCCATTTGTAAGGATGTCTCTCTAACTCGGAGAAAAGGATGACTAAAGCTCCAGAAACTCTTCTCAGTGGAGAAGGCAACAATTTAAATCTGGATTTAAATCTGCATAACAACCTTACACCTTTTTACTTTACCCTTTTGCTTTTTCTGGTAACCTCCCATAACTTACTTCCCACTCCAACATCTTCTTTTGTCTTTACTAAAGATGGTTTCTAAGGCGGCAGCTTGGGCTGCTTGGGGTAGTTACTTGGTTTTCCTGTGTATTTTTCCATGTATATAGAGGGTATACATGTTATTAAAATTCTGTTTGTTTTTCTCTTGTTAATCTTATATTACAGGGGTTTCAGCCAAAAACCTGGAAGGGTAGAGGGAAAATTGTTTTTCCTCCCCTACATTTTCAATAGCCTGTTACCAGAGGAATTAGCACTTCATCTTAAATTTTGAAGAGAGCAAAAGGAGCATAATGGAAAATAAATGTTGAAGAAAAACAACAACAATGAAATAGAATTCAAAGTGTGAAAACCTGGGTGAACTGACAGAACAACCATTTGCTAATGCTATGATTTTATTCCTTTGAACCTAAAGGTTCTTATCAGTCAATGGTTATGAGATCTTCTTTGACTATACTTATATATATATGAAATACATAATATGTATTGTCTACCCTATTAAGTCTTTCAAAGGTAATATGTCTCAGAAGTAAATATTTCTGAAATGTCTCTAAAATATGATTATCTTGCTGATTTTTATTCCATTTGTGTGTATTTCATTATGGAGTCTCTGAACACATTCATGTCTTATTAAATTTCAAAGATCTTCATTTCTAATTCCATTTTACAAGAAAGGATGTAAAATTTCTATTTAATTAATTATGTCAACTTAATCTCAATAAGCCTTTATTCAGCACAAGGAGCCAAACTGTGTCTGAAGTCTTTTTTGTCCAAATGAGCACATTTACTGTTTCCTCCATTTTCCTCCTGCTGTTTCTTTTCAATAAAGTTAAATGTTCCCAGTCAATCACAGTTAAATAATTTCCTCCTGAAGCCTTCAGTATCAATCAATTATGATAAATTAAGACAGACTAGGGATAAACCTAGGGTTGATGTATGGGCAGATTTAAAACAAAATAAGGTTTACATGGAAGGGAAGTAGTTAAAGGCAGCAGAAAGAAACTTTTTATTATTTAAAAATAAATCCCACAATTCTTTATTATTAAAAAAAAATTATTTCAAACACACATGCACACACACATATACACTATATTATACACACACACACACACACCACACACACACACACACACACACAAATACATAGTTATTTTCCATTCTCAAAATATTTTCAGCTTGCTACTTTGTATAACTTGAAAATGAATAGAATGTAAGGCTTGCTTCTTTTTATTTCCTATAAAATATATCCACTTCTTAACTACTTTCATCTGTTCTTTTGTCATCTTCTTACATACTTTATAAATAACCTTAGTACTTGGAATAATTTCTAGTCTTTCTCCTGTTTCTTTTCAACATGAAATCAATTATCAAAGCATTGCACTTTATGCAAATAATTCTTAATTCTACCATGAAATACATTTTACAGTCAAATAAACACTGTACCCTTTCTTCTTTCCAATATGAGAAAAAACATTACCAAATGAGTAGGTCAAAATTGTCTGCATGAAATGTACTTTCCTAAATATATTTTGTAAATTCTCTTACTTCCTTGAGGTAGATATTTAGTCGAATGGTAGACAAGTCAGATATAATTACATATAACTGCTGGATTTTACACAATGAGTAGGGAAAAAACACTGATGCTAATATTGGGGAGTGGTTTCTACACGTTTGAGACTGTATTTTGCCTTAAATTTGATCCAACCATTTTATGGGTTCATTGGATATATTGAATGGTATGAATAACATGATAATAAGTGCACACAAGTAATCTATATAACACGGTTATGATGATGCCATATCTTATTACCAGGTACATAGAAAATATTTTAGTGTCTGAAATTCTTTAAAGAAACATTTTTGAAAGTACAAAAGAGGGCGCCTGGGTGGCTCAAGAGGTTAAGCCTCTGCCTTTGACTCAGGTTATGGTCTCAGGGTCCTGGGATCCAGTGCTGCATCGGGCTCTTTGCTCAGCGGGGAGCCTGCTTCCCACCCTCCCCCCACCCCACACCGGCCTGCCTCTCTGCCTACTTGTGATCTCTGTTTGTCAAATAAGTAAATAATAAAATCTTTAAAAAAAAAATACAAAAGACATTAAACTGTGAGTTAGCAAAGGACTAAGAAAGACAGACTGGTTTTCATAAACACTGCACTAAATATGAATCATCAATGTGCTGTAGCTACAAAAAGGTAATTTCTACTCCTTTTAGCATTATATTTGCAATAATTTATATTTTAATTAATTTATTTATTATATTAATTTAGTTTTAAAATATTAAATGTTACAAGTATTCCCTGAAATAATCTTCCAAATACTGTTAGAAACTATTAACATCCTTTATAGATGCGTGCCCTGCCTCTCAGCAAGTTTGTGTGTCTTGCTCTTGATCTTGCTGCTACTAACCTTTTTCTCCTTGTTTAGTTTATGTAACATACAGTAACATAGAGCTACATTTCTGTATGGTATGAGTTAGGAAGGTCACAGAGAAGTGGAAAGTGTTCAGAGGAGAGTGAGTGGGTAATGAGGAAACTGGGAGTACTGGGGAGCTTTAAAATGGAGCAGAAAGACCCTGGGCGGGGAGTTCTTGAGGTCGTAGCCTCTGCGCAGCAGAACAACATTGTTGCTCACTTTCTCCTCCTTGAATCTCTTTATTGTCCTGTCTTATCATACTATCCTAGCTATGTGTGTCCAAACAGTTCTTCTCTTTCCCCTTATGTCTTCCTGTTTTGCTGTACATACATAAGGGGCCATAGATAGGAAGATTCTGATGAATCCAAACCTTGAGCCCCCAGTATCCCCAAACCTTCCTTGTCAATAGTGTAGCTTGTCTCTCTTTCTGAGGACACTGATCTTCCCTTTCCTGAAGATCACTGCCCTGCAAAGAATTGCTCGTACTTCCGAGGAGCTACTCCTACCCTCTCTCATTGTTCCTAGATGTATCATCAGATTGAAGTCTCAGCTGAACACATAGGTAAGGTACTGGTGAAGAATTGTTAGACATGGGAAAAAAGTTTGCAAGATTTTACCAATTCACATTGCCCCAAATCCGGAAAACATATAGGCCGATAGAGTTTAAAGGTATTGAATCATAGTGGAATGGATCTGATATTGTCTTAACCTGTTTGGGCTGCCTTAAGAGAATATTATAAATTGGGTGATTTATAAACAACAGAAATGTATTTTTCACAGTTCTGGGTCTGGGAAGTCGAGGGTCAAGGCACAGGTAGATTTGGTATATGGGGAGGGCCTGTATCCTGGTTCACAGGCGGCCATTTTTTTTCACTGTATCTTCACATGCTAGAAGGGCAAGGAAGCTTTCTAGGGTTTCTTTTATAAGGCACTAATCTCATTCATGAGACCTCCATCCTTTTGACCTAATCACAAAGACCAAACATTCAAATAGCACCACAGTTGGAATTAGGATCTAACATATAAATTTTGAGGAGGCGGGCAATGGTGGTTTTGTGCACAAACATTCAGCTATAGCTTAGGTATCCTAGGTTCCAGGGATGATTCTGTCCGTAAAAGATATCAGCAAGGTGTCCACAGGAAGAGAATCGTGGCGTCATCTTCCATAATCATGACAAAGACTGCTTAAGAAACACAACACAAATTATCTATGAAAATAGTCACAACTTCTCAAGTAACTTTCAGTATCGTGTGAGAAAGAAATCACTTTTACATTCATTTTTATGGGGTCCAGATGTAAATAAATATCGACAACATTGTTCATATTTTTCTTGACTTACTAAAAACTCAAAATAATGATTGTATGTAAAAAAGCATAAATGAATAAATAAACTTTTATCAGACACAATCTAAATTACCTTGGCATGATATAAATAAACAGATAAGTAAACTGATATAAGATAAAATTGATTGTTATCTAGGAATAGAAGGTCAATAATGTACACATATTCAAGTTTGCTTTTTTTTTTTTTTTTTAATAGTGTAGCCTGACATGATCACATAACTACACAGGATGAGCAAGACAGAACACAGTAATGGTTGGATTGAGAACACTCTAACTAAAATATTGTAAGCTAATTTTTCTTTTCCTAATAAACTAATCTCAAAGGTTTCAGGTATTTCAGATGTGGCTATTGCTTTTGACCCTTTCTTTCCACACTTTCAAGGTAAAAGACTGAGCGGACATTGGACTTATTTCAGGCTCACTGTCTGTTTAGAAGTGAGACAATTTAACAATCACTCCTGATTGGCTTCTCTGTGACAGAACTCAGAGTGAAATCAATGCTGAATGACCAGAGAACTTACACCGAGCTGGCAGCAGAAATCTAGTGGGCGAGATGAGGACGGCATGTGTTCTTTCAGACCTTGCACTGCCAACTGTGTGGAAGCACACTGCCTGGGGCTTGCTGTTATCCCTGCCGCCTTTTAAAAGTGTGAATAGGACTACAATGACTTGAAGCCTTCTGTTTGAACTGATGTCTTGGAAACTTGTCTCTACTAAATGTGGGTCAGATTTCTTCCAGCTTTCAAAAAGGACAAATTAACCAAAGATATTTTATTCTATTCATACCATTTTGTCTATGCTTAAGGTGACTGAGATTCTCAATACTGGTCATATGGAAGCATTGTTCTCCATATAAGCAGAGAATCACTTTTATCATAGAGGTTAAAATACATTGAGACTATTGATAGAATCTCATTTCATCATCTACTTCCTTGAAATTCCAAAATATCTCCCCCATGACACATGCCCAAAAGTAGGTGAGAACAAAATGAAAAGAAGGAAGTAGAGCAGAGGTGCTATATTGGTAAATTGCTATACTATATAACTTTATTTTCTAAGAGAGTATTGATAGTTGTCCTAATGTGTATGTGATATTTCTGGGTATACATATTATCAACTTATTTTATAAGGTTATATAGGTTAAAAATGATTTTGGATTATAAAAAGCAGGTAATTACAATAACACGTATTTTGTGTGAACCATCCCTTTATGTACAAATAATTGCATGCAGCAGTCATTAATAAATCCATACCTTTGTGTATCTTTCAGTAGTCACATAGAACAAGTTAGGAAATAAATGCAGGCATAGTTTGCTTTAAGAAAACTTGGCAAAAAAAAAATCCTTAAAATACACATATTTCATTATGACAATTTTCATAATTAACTGGGGATTTCTAGTGACTTAGTACTGAATCATGTAATTTATTTTTAAGGGAAATAATACTGATGGGAAGTTCTTAGATCTATATCCTCTGCCAATAAGAACAACAACAACAACAACAACAAAAACCAAACAAAAAGCCAAAATAATATTATAATTACTCCAAAGCTAATCCATTACATGCTTCCATGGGAAATCCATATTATACTATTTATTCTAACAGGACCACAGTTGAGGAGATTGAAACAATAACCTTCTTAAAAACAGTTCATTGTTGAGTTTTCGTTTATAGAATAATTGTAATCACCAGTCTCTTAAAGATTCACTTGAGGAATGGCTTGATGAAAATTAGCAGAATTTGAATTTCCTTTGTAATTTCTCTTCCCCCATGAAACCAACTAAAGTGGTTAATTGTGTGTGTTTTCACCTAATTAGAGTCAAAGAGACAGACTGTAGGGAAATAAGAAGACAGTATCAGCATTTCTCCTCATTAGGATATTCTGACACTGATTAAGAACAAATACCTATTTTTGTGTGCTTCCACCAAATAAAGGCCTACATCCAGCTAACTCATTTCATGACAAGAGTTGTGATAGATGATACTATTTCGCAATAGAAATCATGACAGATGATGTGCTTCTTAAGAAACAATTCAGGAAAGAAGGTCATCATTTTATATAGTAAAGAGCTTTTAGCAATCTCGGTTACTAGAATTTGATCAAAGTGCATCAGAGACACTGACTTCACTCTTAAAAAGGCAATTTTGTAAAGAGTTATTAATTCAAGTTAATGGTTGACATTAATTGTATATGCAGGGTTGAAAATTTAAGATTAAAAGAGTCTCCAAAAGAGCAAATATAGAAGAGAGGGCTGTCTTGGTTTCTCAGGGCCACCATGGTAAGTTACAACAAACTTGATGGCTTAAAAATCACAGAAATTTATTTTCTCACAGTTCTGGTGGCCAAAAGTCTGCAATCAAAGTGTTAGTAATGTTGGTTCTTTCCAGAGGCTCTGAGGGAGAATCCATTCCATGCCTTGCTCCTAGTTTTTGGCATTTGGGGAATGTGCCAAAAATCTGGTGGCTTTCGACACATCACTCCAATTTCTGCCTATCTTAACATGACTTTCCTCTTTTGTGTCCTTGTGTCTCATCTGTCTTTTATAAGGAAACTATCATTGGACTTAGGATCTAGAGATATTTAGCTTAATTATATTTGCAAATACTATATTTCCAAATAAAGTCACATACACAGGTACCAGGTGTTAGACTCGAATGTACTGTTTGGGACCACTATTGAACCCACTGTAACAGCACATAGGGCAAAATCAATATCTTTATAACAAAAACAGCACATGAAATTGTTGGGATAGACCCATATTATACTGAATGTTCATATCTAAATTGCTTATACTGGAGAAATGCCTGCATAGTTAAGAGCTATATCAAAACAGATTTTGTTGTTCTTCAGAATCTTGATTTCATTTCCAAATTTTGTAAGTTTTTTTTTTTAACTATTATTATACTGTTGGTTTTATCATTGCTTACTATTGTTTTGTCATTAGACACTACTATAACATGAAATCATTATTCATGTACTGCTCAATGCACGCCTGGAACTATTCTAAGTCATACAAGCCTATGAAGTCGATACCATTTTAAATCCCTTTGTTACAGACATTAATGTTTAAGAATGGAGAGGGGCACAATTGTCCAGTGTTAGACAATTACTAACAGTGAACCACAATTTTATTCAATGTCTGTTCAGCATCTGAGTGTAAAATCACTTTTCTATGTCAGGAGCATTTTATAGTCAGTTTCAACAGCATGAATATTACTGTTTCAACTGGGTTTTGTGGTCTAGAAAAAAATAAAATAAATGCATTAAATATGTTTTTAAAATTTTTCTGCCCCTAGGGGGAAAAGTATTAGATATAATTAAGACCTTCAAATATTTATTTTCATATAACCAATCTTTCTGAAGAGTCTTTTTTGGATCCCCAAAATCATTATGGATCCCAGTAGCAAACAATGTCCAGAAAGAAATTTATTATATATGTGTGGAGGAAGTGTTGTGTCTATGCCTACATACATGGCAGAGTTAGGGCAAAGTACAAACATAAAAGAATTCTGGACTTAGATCTGATCCTCACTACCATAATTCTCCTGGGCCTTTGGGGTTCACTGAACTTTAGTAGAATTTCACTGTGCTGTGTGCAGCAGCGAGTGGCTAATTTGGGAGGGAGAATTAGAGAAAATAATGTAACAGGGAGTCTTTGAATCTGAGTGGCATTATTCTGATTTTTTTGCCATAGATGAGCAAATCTGAAAGGTATTAATTAGAAAAAATGTGAATATAATTGTAGTGCTCACTGTAATACCTTTGTTATAGACATTGTTCACCATGTTTCATCACATCTCATTTATGAGGAACCAAGAGAAAAAATCCCTCTTCCTATTATTCTGTTGCTCTACTATATTAAAAAAATGTGTCTATTGAACAACGGATAATGTATATCTTATATACATTTTTTCCTTTATAGAACTTTAACCCCATATTTCTAAGGTTTTCACTAATATCACCTGTGGCTTCATCATGTTTTTTACTCCTAATTTCTCTTTATTCTATTTTTACTGATTTTTTCAGCTACATTTTTTCCTTTGCTTTATTTTCAATATCAGCCTTAGACCCAAGCACATGTGTCCTGGGTCTTGCTCTTTAAAGAGCACTATTAGGATCATCTCTTCTGTCCAAAGGAAGGAATCCACAAAACAAAGGGGATATGAACATCCATGGTTCACATACGACTTTAATACACTTTTCAAGTACCCAGACTATGGGATCTCCTTCCCAGATGATCTCAAGTCCATTTTCAGGGCCCGTGGAGACTTTACCCTGAGTTCATCTTGTGGGATACACATCTTCCAAACAGTGTTTGTATCATTAGACCCAAGGGGCTGACAAGGAGCAGCTCCATGCAGAGGGTTGGGCAGACAGGACATGAGGTTTATGATGATCACCGTGTATGTGTGAAGCCCCTGTTGGTGCAGAACAGAGCCACGAGAAGGAACAGAAGATGCAATGGCCAAGAGTCTGATGTCTCTGTCTCTTCACACCGCTGTATTTAAAGGCTGAACGAAGTTTAATTCTCAACTTTTAAATATTAATGCATATGTATGTGGGCTTTCATATATACTTTTGTTCTAGTTTCCACAATTGTCAGGGAGAAGTGTGCTCACCATACCCTGCATTTTTTGTAACCATTCTTACTCCTGTATAGAGTAAGTAAATTTATAAACAGCTGAGATCACAAAGTTACCCAAGGAGATATTTAGTCTCTTTTAGGAATAACACCTGTGGGTTGCTTACCAAGTGATAGTCTATAAATCAATCTTATTTTTCAGTTATTCATTTCTCTGTAATTATTTGGCCCTCTGAACAAGAATTGTTACCAATCTATTTATGTATGCATTTTGTATCCATTTATCAAATTTTTATCATAAATTTATCAATAAATTGATCAGTTAATAAATGACACCAAAATACCTTCCTTATCCTCTTGAGATTTCTATGTTTAGAATATTGCTTTATTAATATTTCCCTTAATAAAAGTCCAACTTACATCTGTTTTTGTTTTTTTTTTTTAAGATTTTATTTATTTATTTATTTATTTGTCAGAGAGAGAGAGAGAGAGAACACAAGCAGGCAGAGCGGCAGGCAGAGGCAGAGAGAGAAGCAGGCTCCCCGCTGAGCAAGGAGCCCGGTATGGGACTCAATCCCAGGACCCTGGGATCATGACCTGAGCCGAAGGCAGTGTCTTAACCAAGTGAGCCACCCAGGCATCCCTGTAGTTTTTTTTTAACTCAGTAAAGCTGGAGAGCCTATCATGTAGAACAAGTGGGCATCGATGAGGCTATGAAGTGCTCAGACAATGTTGGTGAGTCCTGCATCTCTCCCTGCTGCTTGAAAGAGATGTTTTTTAGGATTTGTGTGTCTTCTCCTGATCTCACAGAGCCATACCAGCTGTTGAGATATATATGTGTGTGTATATATATATACATATATATATATATGTATATATATATATTTATATTCGGACAGAAAGAAATTGGTGGTAAATTTTAAAACTTGCTCTCACTCAGTTGGAAACAAAGTGGCCAAACACAGATTTAGTTTTTAAATGACCTCTTGCCATCAGCAAATGACTCCCCTTAACAGTGCATTTCCCTTCAGTTTAATATTGCAGCCATTGGCAATTTAATAGTGTGGGGGTCACCATGTTCTCTAGTTTCAAGTAGGTTTTCCTACTTTGTAGAGAACACCTTTTCAGAGCCATTGTTTATTTTTAACCTGAAGATATGCTTTTTTTATCATAGAAGTTGGAATTTTTTATGTGTTGTCTCTTCATCTGTTATAACTGAATGATTATGCTGACCCAGAAGAGTTTCATAAAATACACATATAATATTTCCAAATTACTATCCAAAATCTATCTTACAAACCATACACTTTCTTGAGTATTCTTGTTTTTGGCTGATATTTAATAAATTACCTAAAATAAGGGATTTTCAAAACCAGATATGCTCTAAAAAATATAATCATAGATTAGTGAAAGACTGTTAAGCTTTTGCCTGGAAAGGATACTAGTTTTAAACTGTGTTTATTGTTTTCTGTAAGAATTCTTTACAAACAAAAAAATGGAGAAAAATTCATACAGATTGTGCCTTATTTCACCATTTAAAATCATGCCAGAAAATACACAGTACATAACCATTTATTGAAAACAAGTATAAAATGTATTATAATATATGAGAAATCAGAAGTTACTAATGATTCTAAGATATTCAATGACTTAGTGTTTAATTTCTGCTACTAAAAGATTACAATGCTATGCTATGCCTCAGTAGATAAATCTTATTGATTTGAATACTAATATATTGAAATCAAAGATCATCCAATGTAAGATTTTGTAATACAAATGAAGAGGGTGTATTCCTACAATTGACATACATTTAAAATACTTTAAAGGTGTGTATGTGCATGTGAATATACATATGTGTGTGTATATATATGTATACACAAATATACTATGTATAAAATGTATGGAAACATATATAAGTATATAGACATATAAAGTAGTGATGTCTTTGAGCCTCATTGTTGAACAGAATTGTGAAGGTAAGGAATGCTATTTGTCATTTAATATTTCAGTGTTTCTCTCACTTTTCTTAGTCCTTTCCCACATACTTGTTATATTTCTATATTATATTGTGGGTTTATGTATATGGATATGTATATACAACACATGTACATGTATATATATGTATATATATATATATATATATATATTCTTAATATATATTTAAAAATGCATATTTTACCTGAAATAGAAATATAGCTATAAAGATGTGGATAAGATTTGGAAAAGAGTTGTAAGAAAATTTAACAGAATTTTTAGATAATATTCTTAGTTTTAGAGATGATTGCAAATTCTATATTGAATATCATTACCCATCTTCTGTCAAGTTCAAATATTACATTCACCAAATGGACAAAATTAGGACATAATAACTTATATAAAAATTATTATCTCTTAAGTAAAATAAAAGGATATTTGAAGTTCATATATAACGAATTATGCTACAGCAAATTCAAAATAGAATTATTATCAAACAGTGGTTACTGTTCAGGATATGTTGAGCTATAAAACCAAATGTTGAATTTATAAAAGAAAGATCTTTAGAGTAGTGCTCTCCCTCTTAATGGAATCTGGCAAAAAAAAAAAAAAATCTGGTTAAATTTCCTGTCTGCCTCTGATAATGTATCTCAAATTATTAGATCAAGGGAAGAAAAAAACAAATGTGTTTTGAAACAAGGGCTTTACAGTATTATGAATCACTTTCTTCTGTTATGATTTAGTCTTAATATAATAAAAGATTTTCAAGACTCAAATCTTAAATGACATTTTTATAAATATTACTAGCACAAAATAAACCTATAGAGTCATTTCCAGCTAAAACTGAAATATCATTAATTATAAAATTTACTTATTCTACTTATTTATGAACTTGTTTCTGTTATAGTTTTCTTCCAGGAATAATTTAAAGTTACATTTGATAGTGTATAACATTTATTTGAGTAAAGAGTAAAACAAAAAAGCATATTAAATGATTTGAAGAATAGGATAACATAAAATGTTTACATAAAATGCCAAGGATAAGCTTCAATGCAGTCCTTAGTTTTCTAGCAGCAAGACAGAAATGAAAAATCTGGTCTGTGTACCCATATACAGAGTCCATAAGATCAAAGCAGATCTACTTGCTCAAAAATGCAATCAATCGTAAAAATAAACAAACAAACAAAAACAAGAAAGAATTTTCTTCAAAGAAAATATCCCTTATTTCCTTATTTAATCCTACCTATAAATAACATGAATGTTTGTTTATTTTAATGGGAATAGATATACACAAATGCATAATTCAATAACTGTGATTATTTGGGGAGCAATCGGAAAAATACTGCACGATGCAATTACTCACTTTTGTTAATGTCTGAACTGTTAAACAGGTAGATTTCATATTATGTGGAAAACTGATAAACAGGACAGCTTGAAGGAACACTCCACAAATACTCTTCTCACTCGTCTCTCAGAAGGGCCTTTGATGGATATCGGGCAGAAGGGAATTTGAGATTGTATTCCCTGGCAAGTAATTGGAATAAAGCAATTCTATGCTGCCAGATAAATATTGACCTACATGTGCTAACAGACAGTGAAGCTTGGAATAGAGTTGACCTTCTCTTGTGGAAATTGAATCGTCTAGCCAGGATGTGTGCCTGAATGAAAGACTATCTGACATTGGTTCAGTGGTTACTTGAATGAGTGCCTGTAGGCAGGGTAAAGAAAGATCTCTTGAGCATAGTTTCTAATCCACCATGCTGTACAGATGGATGGCAGACCGGAGTATTCATATAGCATACGTACATCTTTTTTAACTAAGATAGTTTTAAGTCAAGAGCAGTTATGTAGCTACCTGAGCCATTAATAATAAAATAAAATGAAAAAGCCCACGAACATTTAATATTAAAAAATATTTCTTTCTTTTTTTTTTTTTTTTTTTAAGATTTTACTAATTATTTTCCAGACAGAGATCACAAGTAAACGGAGAGACAGGCAGAGAGGCAGGTGTGGGGTGGGGAGAAGCAGGCTCCCTGCTGAGTAGAGAGCCCAATGTTATCCCAGGACCCTGGGATCGTGACCTGCGCCGAAGGCAGAGGCTTTAACCCACTGAGCCAACCAGGTGCCCCCAAAAATCTTTCTTCCTTTAATATACCTTTTTTTTTATCTAATGTAAAAAGTTATGCATGCTACATAAAAAATAGGTACAAATCTAAGTGCCATATGGGACAATTATATGGAAATAGTTAAACATTGGTAATTGTCTAAAAAATCAGTAGACACTTCCCATTTATAGCAGGTTATTTTCTGTCCTACTGAGTTATAACAATAAAATGAGTATGCCTGGTGCCTGTTAAATCTATTTCTTTAGTCATTAAAGTATTTCATATAAATATCAGATATTTATGTTTTCTCTATAGCTTTACCACGTGCAGACTATTTTAGTACAATAGTATCACATCACTTAAGAAATCTTTCTTTAAAGCTGAGATCAGGGAATATCCTTTTATCACACAGAATCCGTCCAATACTCTGTCAACAGCAGATTCAACTGATCAAACTTTTCCTGTAGTAACAGGGTGGAGAGTTTGAGTGAGAATGATTCAGCAATGATGGAATGGGAGAGTGGGAGCGAATCGTAGCTTATACAACTTAGGTTTAATTCAAAATATTGATTTGGATACACTTGGAAATATCACTTCTAAATTCGCACAGACTAAAATAATCATAAAACAACAAATACGCAGATCTCATTAACTGAAAGGAAGCATCAAAAATGTCTCTGAGAATATGAAATGATTGTCTTAGTTTGGGATGCCTGAATAGAATAGTATAGACTAGGTGGCTTATTAAAAAAAAAAAAAAAAGAGTAATTTTCATGGTTGTATAGGCTAGGAAGCCCAAGATAAAGATGCCTGCTGATTTGGCTCCTGTTAAGAACTCTCTTACAGATGGCTACCTTCTTCCTGTATCCTCATCTCATGGAGAGAGGGAGAGAGAGAGAGGAAGAAAGAAAAACAGAAAAGAAAGGAAGGAATAAAGGCAGGGAGGAAGGAAGGGAGGAGAGAAGAAGGGAGGGCGAGAGGAAGAAAGAAAAGAAAGAGAGCCCTCTGTTTCCTTCTTATAAGGTCACCAATCCATCGTGAGGACGCCGCCCTCATGACCTCATCTAAACCTAATGACCTAATGACCATATAAACCTTTCAAAGTTTTACCTCCTGATAAAAATACATTGGAAAAATACATCGGAAGTTAAGGTTTTAACATAGGGATTTAGGGGGAATACAAGCATTCAGTCCATAGCAATATATAAATAGCCATTTTTAATTTACATAACATTTTATAGCATACTCAGCACCTACAGATTATACATTAAATTGAATAGCACTAAAAAACCTCAGGTTTCTTCTTTCCTGAAGTAGAGCCCACAGATTAAGGGCTCATTCCCACAGGACTGTTTCCTACCACACTTCAGAGGCCAATTGCAAGTAGGAGGTCCCTAGGTTGCCTGTAACATCTGTTCAATTTAGGCTTAAACTGGTCGTTCCCACCAGACCCTCTTCAAGTTCTATTAATTTCCTAAGGCAGCTCAAACTACTCAGGGAGACATTTGTTTATATTTACCAGTTTTTTTGGTTTTGTTTTGTTTACTTTTTACAATTTTATCATTTTACTTCATACTTATAACTGGCAGTGAGAGTTTTTAATATTTTGACAGACTTTTAAAAGTCACAGAACAATTATTTTTCCCATTGATTATTAAATACTCTTTTTTTTATTTTTTTAATTTTTTTTTTTTTAAGTAAGCTCCATGCCCAGCAAGGAGCCCAGTGGGATACTTGAACTCACAACCCTGAGATCAAGACCTGAGCCAAGATCAAGAGTCAGACACTTGAGGCACCTGGATGGCTCAGTCACTTAGGGGTCTGCCTTCAGCTCAGGTCACGATTTCAGGGTCCTAGGATCAACCCCTGAGTCAGGCTCCCTGCTCAGCGGGGAATCTTCTGCTCCCTCTGCTCCTCCCCTTCCCGCCTCACCCCCTGCTCACTCTCTCTTTCAAATAAATAAATAAAATCTTGAAAACAACAAAAAAAAAATGAGTCAGACGCTTAACTGATTGAGCCGCCCAGGCATCCGTCCCCACCAATTATTAAGATTGCTTTGAATAGCTGTGTTTTATGACCTGGCACTCTTGTGCAACGCAAAGACTGCCTATAGCTGGGAACAATGCCTACTACAGGGAAAATTAATTTTTATAAAACTAGGTGGCTGAGTGTTAAAATATTTTGGAAATAATCTACATGTGTAAGTGCTAAAATATTTCTTCTCCCTACTGATCCTCAAAAACCAAACCAAACCAAAACCAAAACCAAAACCAAACAAACAAAAAACCTTTTAAGACAGTAAACCTTTCATTGTTTAGACCATACATTCTTGGTAAAAATTTTTTCTTGATGGCAAAAATCTTATTGCTTCTATGTATGAAGCATGGATATACTTAAACAATATATAAACAGGGATGTGTTGTGTTTGTGGTATTCAAGCTTTACAGGGTGTTGATTAGGATTAAAAGGGCTAAAAAAAGGCTTTAAGGAAGTAATAATGAAGAAAACCGATAGACAAACACTGGTTGAAACAGCAACATTTACCAGTTTCTTTTAAAAGATATGATAAAGGATGCAATAAGCAGCCAGAGGAAGAGATACTAGAGCGAAGTCAGGGAGGGTCCAAAACACAGGAGCCTCTGCCCCTTGGAGTTAAGGCACATCCTCTTCCTGGTATGGATATGTTTCCCCACCTGGAAACTCTCCAAACCCCTTGCTTTTAGGATTTTATGAAGGCTTCATCATGTGGGAAAGATGGATCATTAACTCCATTTTCAGCCCATTTTTCTTCCCAAAAGAATGAAAGCCTGAGCTGAAAATTTTACCCTTCTAATTGTGACTTCTTCTGGTGACCAGCTTTCTTCCAGGAGCCATCCAGGGGCTCACCCAGGGTTGCCTTGTTAGAACAAAAGACACTCCTGTCACCCAGGAAATTTAAGATTTTCAGTAGCCCTACATCAGGAACCAGGCTCAAAGACCAAATAATAGAGCAAAAGATGCTCCTTGAACTCTTACCACCCAAGAATTTCTGAGGGTTTTAAGAGTTCTGTGTCAGGAACTGGGGGCAGAGAACATTATCTTTCTATTATCTCATGTTTACCAAAATTGAAAGTGTGATCTTCTGTAAATAAGGCTAAAACACTATTTAAGGATCAAACATAAAATAAAATACAAAGAGGAGATATAAAATATCACCTCTCATCCCAATAGAATAAAGCTACAAATCCATCGCTGGGTAATTAAACACTATACTTCTAAACAACCCACCAGGTCAAAGAAAAAAATCTCAAGGATATTAATAAAATATATTAACTAAGTAAGAGTAAAAATACAAAACATTAAAGCTTGTAAAGCACACTAAATCTCAACAAAACCAAAATTAGATCTTTGAAAATATTAATATGATGATAAATTCCCACAAGATAGTGGGAGATAATGAAGATGCCCATAAGTCAGATAAAAAATGTGAATCTCTACCTATAAGAATCTAAGCAAATTCTAATAACCCCAAAACAAAGAAGACAAATCACAATTTAAAAAAAAAAAAGTAAAGGACTAAATAGTTCTCCAGGAAGTTATACAAATGGCCCATATCCACATGGAAAGATCCTTAATGTCATTAGTTTTTAGGGCAATGCAAATCAAAACCACAATTGACATACCACTTCACTTGGATATCTGTATCCCATTGGATAACTGTAATAAAAAGGAAAATAACAAATGCTCGCAAAAATATGACATATAGGAACACTCTCCTGTTGCTAGCGGGAATATAATAAAATGGTTCAGACTAGCAAATCCCCAGTAAGATTAACATAGAATTACCTTATGTCATAGCAATTTTACTAAATGGATATATTCCAAAAGAACTGAAATAATTTTTTTTAAAGATTTTATTCATTTATTTGACAGAGATCACGAGTAGGCAGAAAGACAGGCAGAGAAAGAGAGCTGGGTAGAAGCAAGCTTCCGCTGAGCAGAGAGCCTGATGCAGGCTTGATTCCAGGACCCTGGGATTACAACCTGAGCTGAAGGCAGAGGCTTTAACCCACTGAGCCACCCAGGTGCCCCAAGAACTGAAATCATTTAGTCAAACACAAACATGTACATGAAAATTTATAGAAACACTATTCACAAGAGGTAAAGCAGAAATTAGATATTCTTCAATCGATGAATAGATAAACCGAGTGCCTTTTAGCTATATAATCCAATAGCATTCAGCCCTAAAAAAAGAAATTAAGTGTTTATACATGCTACAATACAGATGATCTTTAAAAACATGTCAAGTGATATATGCCAGTCACAAAAGGTGACCTATTGTACACTGGATCCATTTATATTCATAATAAGAAAATCCATAGAAACAAAAGCAGATTAGTGGGTTACAGAGGCTGGGGAGCAATTGAATGGAGAAAGAATGCTTAATGGATTACAGGGTTTCCTTTTGGGGTCATTAAATGAAATAGATAGTCGAGATGGTTATAAAACACTGAAAATATACTTACTGCCACTGAATTGTACATTTTAAAAATGGTTAAAATGACAAGCTTTCCATTATGGTATTATATTACAATAAAAATGAATCTGTATAGTCTTATATTCAGATTGAAAATTTTCCCTCAATGAAAATCCAGCTCCCATTAAATTTTTCTAAATATTTAAAGAATAAATTATACTGATTTTACACAATTGAGCAGAAAAATAAGGTCTTCTTCCCAACTTATACGTGAGGCCAACATAACTTTGATATGAAAAACTGACAGGCTATGGGGCGCCTGGGTGGCTCAGTGGGTTAAGCCGCTGCCTTCGGCTCAGGTCATGATCTCAGGGTCCTGGGATTGAGTCCCGCATCGGGCTCTCTGCTCAGCAGGGAGCCTGCTTCCTCCTCTCTCTCTCTGCCTGCCTCTCTGCCTACTTGTGATCTCTCTCTGTCGAATAAATAAATAAAATCTTAAAAAAAAAAAAAAGAAAAGAAAAACTGACAGGCTATTCCAAGAAACTAAAATTTGAAACCTCAAATAAAAAATATCAGCAATCCAAATATAGTAATATGTAAAAATCATACTACAAAAGGAGCAACTTCTATTCATTGAGGAAATCAAGGTGTATTTCCAGTTTTAAAATCACTGCATTAATGACAACAAAGTAGGGATGAAGGTGTACAGTCAAATATTAATAGGTGAGGAAAAGTCATTCATTAAAGTTCAATAGGTATTCATGCTTTAAAGAGAACATTTAGTTAAAGAAGGAATAGAGGAGTAGCGTCCTAATCAGATAAGGGGTCATCTATCAAGTAGCCGATAGCAACATCACAATTAATAAAAAAAATATTGAAGCCTGTCTCCCAAGTGGTCCTGATGGAAGGGCAACGAAAGAGTGAGCTGGGATGAGCCGACCATCAGAGACCAGGGACTGCTCAGAGAACTGTAGAATCAGGCAAAAGACACTGTAGTTGCTCTTCCCAGATGGAGCCTATCTCCCAGAATGTTGTGAATTCTAGAGGATTCAGGGAAGGCAAGAGAATCCTGGGATGAGAAAGGCCTGGGTGCCCAGGATGCTCAGGCCCTTCCTCTTTCCCTGGACGTATCTGTAAGGAATCTGGGTCACACCAACCATCAGGCAAACCCCCATGTTCGTAAATGCCTCCCTCCCACCCACCACTTCAAAACCCAATTTACATGTATTCCAAGAAATTAAGGTGGGTTTACAATTTTAAAAAGAGCACATTAACAACAATAACCACAGCAAGCCCTGAGAAGACTCTAGAACTTGACTATTAAGAGGAAGGAATGATGTGTATGTGATATTTTTATTTAATCATAGAAAACTCACTTGTATGAAACGTTTCCACTTTGGAGCAACTAGAATATTAAACAGCTGGGTAATGAAACAGTTGAAAGTTACATTTTTCTTAAGACAGAGACAAGTTGTAAGTTGTTACATTTATTTATTTATTTATCAAAAGTTGAAATAATCAGTAACAGATTGTTAGCTTTTTTCATCTTTCCACCAGAGGAATAATATCTCTTCCAATCCCCAATTCTCTTTAAGGATGTTTTTCATTACTTAAATCAACCATAAGTTTGAAAGATGACTAACATGAAGCCTTAATAAGAAATCAATTTCTTTGTCTCAACCACAAGCTTTTAGGGTATTATAAATCTTGAACTTCAGGAGATGAACTCTTTTCACAGGATTGATTGAACTTTTTTCTACATCAGCATACAGGTAAATGGTGTGGAATATTTTTTTCAGAATAAGTAGTATATTAAGACATACAGTATGGTGGGGCACCTGGGTGGCTCAGTGGGTTAAAGCCTCTGCCTTCGGCTCAGGTCATGATCTCAGGGTCCTGGGATGGAGCCCCGCATCAGGCTCTCTGCTCAGCAGGGAGCCTGCTTCCTCCCCTCTCTCTCTGCCTGCCTCTCTGCCTACTTGTGATCTCTGTCTGTCAAATTAAAAAAAAAAAATCTTAAAGAAAAAAAGACATACAGTATGGCAATAATTTCCTATATGTCTCCCTACTTTGTAAATTCTAAAGCTCTTACTAATCTTATAGATTTTAAAAGTGTAAAAAAAAAAAGGTGAAAGACTGAAGTATCCAGTGACATTGAAAATGTACAGCAAAAGTCAGAACCATATTCTTATTCCAGAATGAGACTGGCCTACTCTCTATTACCACATAGCCATGTCTCTTCCCAATTGTACTGGAGAACTTAGCCAATGTAATAAAGAAATAATAAGGAATATAAATTATTGGAAATGAATAAAGAAATAAAATAGCCATTATTTGCAGGGAAGATAACTGTGTATTTAGAAGACCCAGGGGATGCCTGGGCAGCTCACTAGGTTAAGTGTCTGCCTTCTGCTCAGGCCATGATGCCAGAGTCCTAGGATCAAGTCCTGCATCGGCCTCCTTGCTGAGTTGGGAGCCTTCTTCTCCTCTCCTTGCTGTTCCCCTGCTCATGCTCTCTCTCTCTAACAAATAAATAATATCTTAAAAAAAAAAAAATCCAAAAATCTTCCAAAGAACTCTTGCAATTGATGAGAGAATTCGCCATGCTGCAAAATTGATATGCAAAACCAATCATTTGTCTAGATGAAAGCAGTAAACAGAAAATAAAAATGGTATAAATAAAATCAATCACAATGTTATACCCCAAATTAAATAAATGTAGCACTGTAAGACATCTACACACATACACATGCACATACAAAATTGTTGAGAGAAATATAAGAACTGCATAAATATAGGAATATATTGTGCTTATGTACTGGAAGACTCAATAATCTGAGTATGTTAATTACTGCTGTACTTATACTAGACAGAGAGTAAATGCAATCACCATCCAGCAGATATATATGGATGTCTGGTTGTATATGTGTGTTAATTGGTGACCTGATTTTAAAATATTATATGTAAAAAAAACTTGAAAATAGGAAAACCACTTAAGGAAGAACAAATTTGGAAGAATAACATCATCTGCCATAAAAATCATTATGAGGCTAATATAAATTTGACAACACCATGTAGGCATAAAGATAAAAACAAGGAAACAACACAGAGTTAGGAACTATCTCCTTCATATATGTTCATTGAATTTGTGACAGGTAACATTGAAATTTTCAGGGGACGATAGATTTTTCAATAAATAGTATAAGACCTACTGGATAAATAAAGGAAGAAAAAAGTTAAACTTGACTTCTATCTCAAACCATATATAAAAATGAATTCAACATATACTGTATCTCTAAATGTGAAAAATGAAACTATAAACGTTAAGATAGAAAAATACTGTTATGACTTGATATAAGTCAAAATTTTGTAAAACAGGGCCCCAAAATGCCTTGAATCAAAAGATTGACATATTAGATTCATTAAATTAAGAATATTAATCTAACCGAATAATCAGGCAAGTGAAAATGCATGTATTGGTGTTAGAGATAATATTGAATGTGTATGTAACCAACAAGTTTCTAGTATTTTAAGTAGATACAGGACTTCTTCAAATCACAATAAAAGGACCAGCCAATAGGATAACGTGAGAAAAAAGCAAAGATGTGAATGAGTAATTCACAGTAATATTCAAATAACCAATAAGGAAATGACAAGTTGCACATATTTATTTGTATACAGGTTAAGCAAATTAAAGCCAAAGAGAAATAAACGCTCCTACCAAAATGATTACTATTTCCAAAGATGAAAACTCATAGTTGCCATTGAAGAAGTAGAATAATAGGAAATATTACACTCAGGAGATGAGAGCCTATATTGGTAGAAACACCTCAGAAAACTCTTCAGCAATATACTAAATTTGAGTACACGCATACTCTAAGTTCTAAAGGTTTTACTTTTAGAAATATATCCAACAAAAATGTATGTATATATGCATTTAAAGACAAAAGGATTAAAGATCATGGAATAAATAAAACCTAGGAGAAACTAAATGCTTATCATTAGGTTTATAGATAAATTATTTGGTGGCCAAACAATTGATATTCAGCAATCAAAAATGAGCTAATGGAAAAAAATATCATATCATACACTTGTACAGAAACTGCTTAGATACATAAAAGTATACACAGTATGACTCTATTGATATGAAGTGAAAAGGACAAAAGTAATCTGTGGTGATAGAAATTAGAAGAATGCTTGTTACCCAGAGTTGGGGGGTGTTTAGAGAAACCTTCTAAAGTGTTTTTGTGGTTCTGGTAATAGTCTTACGTTTTAATCCAGATAATAGTAACATTAAGTGTGTTTACTTTGTTGCAATTCATCAGTCTTTACATATAAGATTTATGTATTTTTTTAGAGATTTATTTATTTATTTGAGAGAGAGAGCGCATGGCATGCACCCCCGTGTGAGGAGGGGAAGGGTAGAGGGAAGGAATCCCAAGCAGACTTCCCCCTGAGTGTGGCCTGGGATTCGGGGCTCCATCTCAGGACACTGAGATCATGACCTGAGCTGAAATCAAGAGCCAGCACTTAAGTGACTGAGCCACCCAGGCACCCCAAGATTTATGAACTTCTTAATGCATATTTTAGTTCAACTAAAAATTTATGTAAAACAAGAAAATGAAGAGACACATTACTAAATACAACATACATCCTGCAAGTCAGATTCTTCTATATACCCCTGAAGGACTAAATGTGTTTCGTGTCTAGTACCTAAAATACTGGGAAAACACAACAAAAATCATATTCTATTATATAATGCTGACAATTTTAATCTTTCCTATCTATGATGGGATCATTACATGATAAACATAAAGTACTGGAATATGAGTTCCATAAAATTGGGTAATATTTTGAGTATATGGTTAATCATATTATATGTGCATATGAAAAAAGGTATTATGAATTCTTTTATTCAATTTCAGCTTTAAGTAAAAATGCTAATGTTAATGAAGTGAAACAAGTCTTATTAAAATGCCCTTAGAATTGTCAGAAATACAGATTGCTTTGTTCTCAATTGCAGGTGTGCTCAGAGTCTCATAAATGGAATCATCCATCTTTAAGCCCACTAAAATTACCTTTGTTTTAATAATTATATATGTAACCAACCTTTGTGGATCTCTATTTGTTCATGTTAACAGAACAGAACAATTTATAGACAGGTATATTTCTTGGAGAGCTGAATGTACTTTGAAACAAAAAATTTTGATCATCCATGAAATTAAACAAAGCTTTAGGAAGAACAAAATTTTTCAATTATGGATTCTGTCCTCCTATCTTAGATTCTCTGCCTAAATTCCCATGTCAAAGTAAATAATGTCTTATTCCCAAACAAGCTCCTAGGAAGGTTTGTCTCATGTAGATCCCTGTTTTACTCGAACAGTCTTTATATGCGGTACCTGTACCTGTGGTTTAACTCTGATGGGACTTCCTTATTGTGTAATTCTGCTTGCTGACTTGATCCCATTGGCCTCCTAACACTCTGCTCCGTTGTATGTTTCAAAATATTTTTCTAATTCAATGGGTGTTTACCTATTTGTAGAAGGGGAAAAGAAAGGAAAGGAGGGAAGGCGAGACGGAGGGAGAGAGGGGAAAAGGAAGGAAGAGAAAAAGAAAGAGATTAGGAGGATCACTTTCCATCCTTGACAGGAGTGGTGTGAAATGACAGTTACCTAGTTTCTTGTCTTCTGTCTTGGCCCTGAGATAAAAACACCATTCATTTGCCATTCTCTGACAGTTAGATTTGATTGCCGCCATTATTCTTTGTTTATTATTTTCATTTTATTTAAGCGTTTTCTTCATGTTAATTATGAAGAAATCATGGGGGCTAAAATAACATAAGGTGGAAAATCTAGATAGGAATAGTCTGGAAGTCTTTTTTTTTTTTTTTTTAAGATTTTATTTATTTATTTGACAGAGAGAGATCACAAGCAGGCAGAGAGGCAGGTAGAGAGAGAGGAGGAAGCAGGCTCCCGGCTGAGCAGAGAGCCTGATGCGGGGCTTGATCCCAGGACCCTGAGATCATGACCTGAGCCGAAGGCAGAGGCTTAACCCACTGAGCCACCCAGGCACCCCAGTCTGGAAGTTTTAATACAAAAAATGTCTGATATGTGATAGAATAAAAATGGAACTCAGTGTGAGCCTCCCTAGCTACTCATTAAATTTCCCTCAGTCTTGTCCAGTAAGGATAAATTCACCCAATTCTTTTATTCACCTTTTAAGCATGTGTGTCCTGTGCTTCTAGATCCCACAAAAATTTGCTTGTACTGTAGAACATATTAGGAAAGGTATAAGTACAGATAATATTGCTTTAGTTAGATAAAGCAGTAAGATAAAATATGTATCTTAGAAAACTGTACATGGTCTTGTCTCAATATATCTTTCTTTGCATGAGAAAATTTGTATGATTAAGGCAAGATTAAGGCAGACATTTCTGAAAATTTCTTTGAGGTAGAATTTTAAATATTTGAAGCATTAATGGCATATCTGCAAACACTCCTTCATAACTCTTTGTGAAAATAAATTTTATTGAGTATCAAATAAAATCTATATGCTCTTTTGATCAAAAATATTCAGTCCTAAATTAAAGTAATGCCAATATTTTGGTTCAGTTTTAAGGAAGACTACACTGAAATTAGGGATTGCCTCCCTAGGATTGGGGTAGGATTTCCCTACTGATTTAAGACAGAATTAGAATTAGTAGATTTTGTGACTAAACATAACGATGTAAGGGGTGCCTGGGTAGCGCAGTCGTTAAGTGTCTGCCTTCTGCTCAGGTCATGATCCCAGGGCTCTGGGATCAAGCCCCACATTGGGCTCCCTGCTCCACAGGGAGTCTTCTTCTCCCTCTCCCACTCCCTCTGCCATGTTCCCTCTCTCACTGTGTCTCTCTCTCTCTCAAATAAATAAATAAATTCTTAAAAAATAATTAAAAATAGAGTCATCAATATAGTGCCATTGATCCAAGCAGATTTGGATTAAAAATGCATGCAAGTGATGTTCGGTCATTTAATAGGCAAAGGAAATGGCACGTACTTAAAGAGGTTAAAAAAAAAAAAAAAGACATACATTGGGGTTCCCCTAACTTACTGGTTGAAGCGCAGAGTTTGAGAAGGGAGACTGGTGAGAGCTTAGATAAAGAGGGCCTTAAATTTAGATAAAATGGGCCTTAAATTAAACACTTTGCATTTTGTTCACAATAGTTGCAGGAGTACTAAATGAAATGTTTTCATGAAATTTGTTACCTAAGAAATTCATGAGAGGACAAAATCCAACCAAAGCAAGGTATATTTTGAGATATCATTTAACTAGGAAATGTATTATGTTAGAACTCTGAGGATATGTCCCAGTGAATTTTGTGTGGTATGCTTTACAAAATCACATATTATAAAGAAGTTACATTTTAATTGATATTATTTAATAACAATAGATAGAACAGTTCCAACAATAATAAATGTGTAATTTTGAAGATTGAATAGAAACTAGATTTTTTTTTCTGTAAATTCATGGATGCATTTTTTTTTTTTTTTTTTTGGAAGATCCTGTAAGTTGGTTAAAGAGGACATTTATGTGGTAGAATTTGTGGAGACATTTCTTTCAACATTATATAGAGCCCATTTCCATTTGGCTCTCTATTTTTATTTTTATCATTATTGGCATGGTCTAATGAACTGAATAAACATCTAATGTATTACTGTACTTATACTGCTACAATGAAATAACCTGAGCAGAGAAAAAAAAAATCTCCATCATAATGCAAATGTATGGTATTGCTTTCTACCACTTTGTTTCCAGGCTGAATGCACCTATAATCATATACTATTTCTTTCATTCATGTACTTTTTCTATAATTACAAATTTGATTATGTAACCAAATGTTTGGAAATGGACTTAGATTACTTTCTACAAATTATGTCTCAATTTGGTTAAACACAAACACATCACATGATGACAATGGGAATTTAATGATAGTATCTCCATAATTTAGTGAAATACATACCAACTTTAGTAATAAGATGTGTTAATTTGGGACACATAATAAAAAAAAGAAATTAATCCATTTAAAATAACTGTTTTTACTCAGTATTTTTTTTTAAGATTTTATTTATTTATTTGACAGAGAGAGAGAAAGATCACAAATAGGCAGAGAGGCAGGCAGAGAGAGGGGGAAGCAGGTTCACCGCTGAGCAGAGAGCCGGATGCGGGGCTTGATCCCAGTACCTGAGATCATGACCTGAGCCGAAGGCACCCTTTTACTTAGTTTTTTAAGATATGTGACTTTTAACAAAGTGAGTGTTAATTTACTTTTCTGGCAGTACACTAAAGTAGAAGTATACAATTTTAAAGTCAAATATCTTTTCCACCCATACTAAACCCAATTTCATCTTGCAGTATTAGCCAGTTATACATTATTTAAACAATCTATGCACATTAGCAAAAATGTAAAGGGTCACATATCAGACTTTATTATGCCTTTTATTGACCAGTATCTTACATGTCTTGAAATCTTAGTAATTTTAAAAAGCACTTCAATGTTATTGGTGTATGATTTTATGTATATGTATATGATTTTATGTACTCTGAATAAATCCTGTGTTATTAGTTTCCTATCCCTGCTCTAAGAAGTTACAGCAAACTTCATAGTTTAAAACAACACAAATTGTTTACCTTAAAGTTCTGGAAGCCAAAAGTGTCAAACAAATCTAACTGGTTAAATGCCTATTTAGAGGATGCTGAATGCTGGATGCTCCTATGGAAAATCCCATATGTTCATTTTCCAGATTTTAGGAACCAATGCAGTTTGTGATTTGTGGCTCCATCCTCCCATATTGAAACTCCAAAAAATCAGGTCAAGTCTTTCTCACACTGCCACCTCTTTAACTCTCTCTCCCTCTCCTGTGTCTCTTGTGCATTTTTAAGTCTCCTTGTGCTTACATTGGGACCGCTTCAAAAATTCAGGATAATTCCACCATTTCAGATCAGTTGATTAACAACGATAATTCTACCTGCAACTTTAAATCTTTTTGTCATGTAATCTAATGTATTTACTGGTTCCAGAGATTAAAAACACACAAAAAAGATGTGAACATCATTGTTGAGGGGTGGGCTCATTATTTTGCCCATTATGCTTAGCTATATCTGAAGAAGAATTATTCATAATAAAGTGTGAACAAGTAAGTGTCAAGCAAATAGTCATAGTGCTAGTAAAATTGAGATGCTTGAAATGTAAAACTTCAGGAATTACCAAACTAATATGTTAAATTGTATTATAATTTGTGATATACTACTTGCTGGAAGTTTATGCTTAATAAAAAATTATACAGTGTTATATTCATTATAAATTATGGAGTTACAATGCCTAAGTATAAAATGGCAATAAATATTAAATAAGTATTAAATTATGTGATTTTTATCAATTTTTCAATTTAGCTATGGACTAAAATAATTTATAGTTTTTCATGTACAACTAGGAAGTAAAATTTAAGATTATCTATCTATCCATCTATTTATCATCTATCTATCATATATCTATCTGTCATCTATTTACCTATCTAAATTTTATCTGCATACACATGCATACATACCTTAATGTCTTTATGACCTCTGGATTCATCATGTATTCACAACAAATATAATAATTCCAAAAATTTGATAAGATCAGGATAGTTTAGTTCAATGTAAAGTAATTTATGTGAGATGCTATTTGTACCAGTTATGCTCAAAAATAAAAAATAATCCTCCACATGTTCTATAGTACAGGAATACTGGTTAATAAAAACTTTGCAAGAATTAATGTACAGTTTAGAGAAGACATGTGTGAAGGAAATATGTCAAGTCATGCCTCAAGGAAAGTCAGAGAAGTACAAATATGTCAAGTCATGCCTCAAGGAAAGTCAGAGAAGTACAAATTTCCAGGTCATAGAACCAGACTCTGAAAACCTCCGCCTAACGTATTGTTTTTCTGAAAATGATGCAGTTCTCAAAAATTTTTGAGAAAGCTTTCCCTGAGTGTTTGCAGCAAGAAAATGGAAGGTACTCACATAGTACCCTGCAAAGTGTTTATAGAACTTAAGTGTGTCCCCATATCTAGTAATGATTACTTCAGATAATAACAATTTCTTTTTTGTCTACTTTTCCAATGCCCCAAGAGTTTCTCTTCTTTAACCTGAAAACAAGTGACAGAAATTCTGGAAGCTGGAATTACTATATTCCCCTTGGGAATGCAGCAGTGACTTAAAAAGACAACAGTGAAGGTGTCCAATGCACAAGACAATCTAAAGCATGGTTCTACCATGGTTCTACTTTAGGCTTTGTGTAAAGTGCTAAGAACATTACGAGTGGTTAAGACAACGTCTTCACTGGACATTCTTTCATTCTTTCTCTCCTCCTTCTTCCCCTGCCCCTCTCCTTCTCCTTTTCTCCTTCTCATTCTTCTTCTACTTCTCTGTCTGTCCCTGTCTTACTATTCCCCCTTCCACACATAAAATTACTTTCTTTCCAATGTGGCATAGGTGAATAATTATGAATTTATGCAGGTAAGGTTATTTTATGGGTAAAGAGTGCCACCTAATCAAATGATTCAGAATCAGTATTATCTAGAAGTAGTGAGAAAGAAAAGATATTAAGTGACTGCAGAGTCTAGATAATGGGTTGCTTTATATTAATAGAGCTTAGACTTCAAAAATATGACAAAAGTGGTGTCTTGGAAAGATCACATCAGAATCAATTTAAAGAAAGCATTGAAATAGCAAGTTGAATACAGGCTTCCAGGAGCAGGCTGGGTGGTCAGATCATTAGTTGAACAAAGAATTAACAAGAAGAATGGGTACCTTTTCTTAATTCTTGCCAATTAAACTGGTAAGTTCCAACCGTTCATTGGATGAGGAGAAGAAGGAGTCAATAATTAATTTAAGTTCTCTAACTTAGGAAGTTTGATGGGTTGTGATATCATTTACCAAGATTTAAAAAATAACAATAGCAAATAAGTCAAATAGATACTGAACTGAGTTTTGTAGATAAAATTCTTTAGGAAATGGAGGGACCTTCACCTTGAGTTTTTAATATGTGATTGGATCTAACATCTGCAAATGTTAACAAGGTATGGACAAATATACCCTCACATTTACACAAACACAAAGACACACAAAAGAGAAGAAAATTGATGTTTCTATGTTGATGCAAACAGCTTAGTCATTTTTTTAACATACAAAAGAATGTATAATCCATAGACTGAGTAATTTATAAAGCTAGGTAAAAGGAAATCCAAACAGATAATTTGAGATTGGATGTAGACAAGATTGAGAATCTGTCATTCTTCCAGTAAGACAGGGGCAATGGTGGGCATAGTATTTAATACCTGCAATTTAAGTGTTTAAGGAATTTTCACATCAAACCTTATTACTGAGGTTAGTAATGAGGATAAAGTTGTGAAGATCAAGGGTAAGATTATAAAATATTTTGTAATGCTTCACAAAAGGACACAGATTTGAATTTATCTACATTTGTTATAACCACAATTCTTCTATACTTACTGCTAATCAGGGAATTATAGTTTTATAAAAAAAAAGAAAAAAATAAATTTTATAAAACCAGATTATTTTTTACAGACTCAATTTATTTAACCCAGTTTATATCATCCCCTCCAACAGGTGTCTTTCTAGTTGCTCTTACCAAAGAGGCTTTGAGTAAGGCATATTACTTACTTTGGCCATGTTAGTGGCCCTGACATAATGGCTTGAGAAGCATTTGTATGTAGTTTTCCAGTAACATGAGAAAAACATACCTGTGTAAGCTATCCTGGAGAAGAAAGATTTGAAAAAATGTGAAATAGAGATAACTCAGACAAGATCAGTGTAAGCACAGATGATGACATTGTATAACTATCCTCCATGTAGCTGTTACACCATCGATGAAAGTATGGGTTGAATCTAGATTTGGACTGTTAATAATAGACATAAAAACATTATTTTGTTGTTGTTGTTGTTTGCAAATTTATATTCTCAGAATGAGACTCAGAATTAGAACATCTATCAGGTTTTGCTTATATTAGCATAGTTTTTGCCCTGCATTATAAATCATATTAGCTGAATACAGAAATCTAAATTAGCTCTTCTGTCCTTATTGCTTATTCAAGATTTTTTTTTAAAGATTTTATTTATTTATTTGACAAAGATCACAAGTAGGCAGAGAGGCAGACAGAGAGAGAGAAGGAAGCAGGCTCCATGCCAAGCAGGGAGCCCGATGTGGGGCTCGATCCCAGGACCCTGAGATCACGACCTGAGCAGAGGCTTAAACCACTGAGCCACCCAGGCACCCAAGATTTTTTTTTTTTTTTTTTTTTTTTTTTTTTTTGTTTTTTGTGTGTTTGTTTAGTTTTTGAGCTTTGTCTAAGTCATTTGCCCCTTTCATTGCTGACTCTTTAAAAGTATTCTGCTGTGGTTTCCACTAACTGTCTTTGAGTTTTATTTTTCTTTTTGGCATTCTACAATCTAATGATAATGTCTCTACTTAAGGTTTCCTGGAATTCATAATCTGAAAAACATGCAGAGTTTCTTAAACCTGAAGATTAATGTGTTTCACGCTTTTGAAAATATCTCAGCTAATATTTTTTCAAAATGCATTTTCTACATTCTGTTTCTCTTATCCTTTACATATGACAATGCTATATACATTAGAACTTTCATAATACTCGGTATGTCTCTCACTCCCTTTTCTGTATTCTCTACACATTTTTGGCTGTCGGTGTTTTCGTGTGGATGTTTTCTACTGATGTGCCATCCAGGCAACTCATCTTCTTTCTGACTGTATTTAATTGATATGTTGAATTCTTAATTTCAATTATAATTTAAAAACCTAATATTTCCATTTCATCTTTTTATTTATTTTAATATTTTAATGATCTTTTCCTTTTTATCTGTTCTTTGAGTATATAAATCACTGTAATTTAAGGTTTTTAACATAATATCAATATCTGAAATTGCCTTGGTTCTACGTCTACTTTCCAAGTTTTGTCTTTTTCTTCTTTTGTTTTTAAGATTTTATTTATTTATTTAACAGAGAGAGAGAGAGAGAAATCATAAGTAGGCAGAGAGGCAGGCAGAGAGAGAGGAAGAAACAGGCTCCCCGCTGAGCAGTGAACTTGATGTGGGGTTCAATCCCAAGACCCTGGGATCATGGCCTGAGCTGAAGGCAGAGGCTTAACCCACTGAGCCACCCAGGCACCCCTGTCTTTTTCTTCTTAATTTTTCTCATTGTTTGCATTTGTTAACTTTTGTACTATGTACAAAAACAAGGTAGGGGCTCTACATGACTTTTATCTTTCTAGAAAATAGTTACTCATTTTCTGGTGATAAACATTTTCTCCTGACCAAACTTTAGTCAGGGTCCTCTGATTTCTATTTGACTAGTCCCAAACTTGGGCTTCCATCTCTGTCCTTCTAGAGTCCAATTTTGCAAGAATCCTGTCACTTCAGTTCAGCTATAATCCTCCCTTACCTTGTTCCCTTTTATTAATTTTCCATCAAATGATCCCTTATTATTCTGTTTTGTTGTTTTTTTTTTTGCTATAAATTCCCACATTTTCCTTATTATATTCAGAACTCAACCTCTCTTTCATACTACAAAACCCCATTGTTGTCAGAAATTTTTAACAAGTGTCTGAATGATTTATTAATTTATTTTTTTAACCCTGCCAGCAACTAGAGTAAAGTGGAATAAGGCCATTCACTTTGGTCTAATCATAGTTTGGGATGTCTTAGAAAAGGGTTTCAATCCTCATGGACGTTGTTCTAAGCCTAATATGTCTGTAGTTTAGGGGTTTATCTGTTTTTGCCTTTCAACTACAAATCTAGAGTGTATACAGTGGCCCCCATTAATTGGAGGTTCTTGAATTCCAATTTTTGTTTCCTAGTACAATAAGACTGTCCAAGATCTGCTTTCGTTTCCATTTTCTATTTTCTGCTTCACTTAATTTGCCTTTTGCCCTGTATGGTATAAGATCTGGAAAGTGTTTTGAATGGAAAAATAAGTGAAAGAAATCTGGCACCCATTTCTGATGGTCTGATCCTTTCAGATCAGTCTACTGGCTGTCAGTGGAAAACTGAAGTCCAAATCCTTTCTTCCCTTACCCACAATTGAGCTCTTCTGAAAAGCTGCTTGTTTCTCCATGTCTGAGCCTCACACACCTATGAATCAGCCAATGCAGTGGGGGGAAGTGACCACACAAAACTCTTTCCTTCTCCCCCAAATCAGATCCTAAAATCGTGCCTCCTTGATTGCTCTTCCATGACTTTAAGCAGCTGTTTCATGCATTTTATGCTGTTTGTATAATCAGTTTGGAGGGTTGTACTGATATAAGCTCATCTGTCATAGCTATAAGTAGAAGTTAAAGAATTTTTTTAAACTAATGACCATTAAAGTTTACGCAGATCTTTACATAGCTGGCTCTTTCTCATCCATAAAATTTCAGCTCAAATATCATATCCTCACACGAACTATTCCCTGACATTACTGTCAAAAATTGCCACTGGCTCCAAGTCTTTCTTACACCATGCATCTTTATTTTATAGCCAGTATCTTACTTATCACTATATTAAATAAGTGTGTGTGTGTGTGTGTGTGTGTGTGTGTGGTGTATGCCTATGATGCAGTTTATTTCATTCCACAATGAAGATCTTGAAACAGACTGGAATTGTTTGTCTTGACTGTCTCAGTATTCTCTGTGTGTATAACAATACATAGAGAAAAAAATAGTAAATATCTACATGTAGATTAATGAAAGTATGAGATAATGAATGGAATATATATATATATATATATGATTATTGTGTTTTCAGCATATATATGATATATTTATTAAATTTATCCAAATCAAAAAATTCATGAGTATACCAACTAACCGTCTTAAACAAGTATTCTAACTCCAGAGTCCAAGAGGAATGTGAAAGACAAGTACAAAAAATAAAATAATAGAGGAGATCTTGCCATACTAGATAAGATACACTACAAGGTTTTCATTGAAATCTTGTGATTTTTAAGAAAGCTAGAATTATAGATCATACAAACTGTTAGAATACAAATGGAGGATTTCCTATATATAGAATTTTAGTATACATCAAAGGTGATGTCTCAAATTAGCAGACTAAACAAATCAGATATGGATTAAATTTTGCTTAGAAAGTTGTCTGTACATTCAGAAGAAGAATGTAACTGGGTTCTCCTCTCCTATGAACTAATAATTGTCACTTCAATTAAACAGAGAAGCATGATCTCTGGGTCCTGAGATGGAGCTCAGGGTTGGCTTTGCACTCAGTGAGGAGACTGCTTCTCTTTCTCTCCCTCTCCTTTTGCCCCTCCCCCTGCTTAAACGCTCTCTCTAAGATAAATAAATGTTTTTTTTTTTAAGAAAAGTATGCATGACCAAATATCACAAACTTAATTAAAAAAAAAAAACAAATTTTTTTTAGCAAAAGAATTTACATTCTTTTTTCTTTTTTTTTTTTTAAAGATTTTATTGATTTATTTGACAACAGAGATCACAAGTAAGCAGAGTATCAGGCAGAGAGAGAGGGGGAAGCAGGCTTCCTGCTGAGCAGAGAGCCAGATGCAGGGCTCTGGCTGGATCCCAGGAATCTGAGACCATGACCTGAAGGCAGAGGCTTAACCCGCTGAGCCCATAGACACCCCTTAAAGAAACCTTTTAAATATTAGAAGAACTGTTGGCTGAATTTTTTCTACTATAGAGAAAGCATTGTTAAGAGAAAATATTTCAAAGTACATTGTCTGGAATAATTTTAAACTTAAATAAATAAAAGTGAAAATTTTAATTCTTCCAAGATGAGTGATAGGGGCACCTGGGTGGCTCAGTCAGTTTAGCATCTGCCTTCAGCTCAGGTTATGATCCCAGGGTCTGGGATGGAGCTCTGCATCGGGCTCCCTGCTCAGCAGGGATCTTGCTTCTCCCTCTCCCCGCTTTGCTGCTCCCCATGCTTGTGTGCACTCTCTCTCTCTTTCTCTCTAAGTAAAATAAAATCTAAAAAGAAAAAGATGAGTGATAAATTTTTATCACATAATGATATGACTGGAGGAAGCAGTTGTTAGAATTATTTCAGAACTTAATATCAGAATGTCTCTGGTTTTTGTGACATTTTCCTAATGCCTCCTACACCATAGTCATTAGCTGTTGCAGGTGCAGACATCACAGTCTTATTCAAAGTGCCAGAAAAACAACTGAAGCCATCTACTTTCACCATCTTTGAGACGGGGAACAGGAAGAGAGAGAACGTGACTGGAAATGGTGGTGGTAAACAGTCAGCAAGATCATTATTGGGGACACAAACCTGAAACTTACAATAAGATATAAATAAGGCCCTGTAGTCTAAGTTTAAAAAGAATGACAAAATGGGGGTGGCACATTAAAACCTACTTAAAAGAAAAATTGGAAATAAGCAGAAACAAGAAAAAAAAAAAGTTCTTGTAAGCCTGTTTGATACAGAAAAAACAAATAAAACCATCTCCTAAATCTATAAACAGGGAATATATAAAATCACTTTAAAGTATCAATAAAGTATCATTGGGGAACAGAAAGCTGCAACGAATCAAAAATGAAACCTCACTTTTTCTCATAAGCTTGGCAAAAAATAACAAGAGTCCTGATAATACAATGCAAGAAAATGAGAATTTTTATTGTATGATTTGTATAGGAGTGTATAGTGGTATAAATTAGAGAAAACTTTTACAAGTATTACTAAGTTATTAATATTTTACATAGTTTTCCACTTAATTCTACTTACAGAAATCTATAGAAGTAACAATAATAATAATAGCCATCATTAATTGAGTATTTATTCTGCGCCGAAAGTAATCTGAGGTATGTGCTTCTACAAAGTATTTAACTCTCAGAATGATACCATGAAATATTTACTAGCATTGCCTCATTTTATGAATGAGAAAACAGACACAGAGAGATTAAAGTAGCTTACCTCTGTTCACAAAGCCAATCAGTAGCAGATAGATTAGTCTCAAGACATCTAGATTCTTCACTGTTTCATTACACTAACCCTTTAATGTAAAAAAACAAAATGCCCATGATAGTGTATATGCAAAGATATCCTTTTTGTATCTTTTAACTAAAAAATTGTAAACATTTTTACATCCACTAATGTGAGAACAATTATTGTTTATTTTACTCTAAAAATATGGAGTTATTTTAAATAATTAGGTAAAAGAAAAACAAATGAGTATAGTATTTTGATATTATGAGTTAAGTAAGAAATGTGTATTTGGTCTTCCTCCCATTTCTGGTACAGAGCTCCTAAAACCCTTGGAATTTCCTGAGGAGACCTGGTAGATCTTTTGTTATGTTAATGAGGTGGCTTTTGGCAAAAAGGTTGGGAGCCCATTGTTGCCAGGACACCCAAACATGGGATTATAGGGTTGGAACAGTCAGTCCCATTCCCTGATTTCTGGGGTGCAAATATCGGTGGAAAATTGAATCATTTTGCCTGTTTAATGAAGCCTCCATTAAAGGATGGGGTTCAGAGAGCTACTTGTTTGGTGAACGTGGCAAGACCTGGGAAAAAGTGGCACCCCTGAAGAAGGCATGGAAACTCCATGTTCTTTTCCCCATACCTTGCAAGCCCTATGAATCTCTTTCCTCTGGATGTTCTTGACTTATATCTTCTTATAATGAACCAGTGATCTAATTAGTACAATGTTCCTCTGACTTCTATAACTTGCTTTAGCAAATTAATCAAACCCAAGACAGGGGTTCTGGGAATCTCCAGTCTATAGCCAGCTGGGTCAGAAGAACAGTTAATAACCTGGGCTAGTGACTGGCCTATAAAGTAGGTGGGGACAGCCTGGTGGGACTGAACGTTTAATCTGTAGTTTCAGTTGTAGGCTCTAGGTAGATAGTATCAGAATTGAGTTGAATCTGACACTCTGCTACTATCCTAAAGAGTTCTTTGTTGGTGTGAGGAAGTCCCTCAGACCACCATCCTACTATACATTGGAATTATCATACCTGAAAGAGTATCATAACATACATATTAAAAATGCAAATATAGACAAACATGATGAGAGAAAAGGAAGTCACAAAACATTAAAAATATTTTTTTTAGGGAAAAACTGAATTGATCAGATTTTCATGTTTTTTTTTATAATAATTCTGTTCTTTAATTAAGGACTAATAGGGATTTGTGAATATAAAGCTTTTGTTATAATGTTACCTAGCCACAAAAATTATTGAAATATAAATTCTTAAATATGGTGGAAAAAGAGGACTGTGGCTAAGATGTGTGAGGGAAAAGGAGTGATAGAGGTAATGGGATGATAAGTTTTCCTTTCATAATTACATTATTTTTAAGCACTTTTGCATTGTTTTTTTAATAATATTAAAAATAATACTTGCACAGAAATGTGAATGTACTTAATGCTACAGAACTGTGCTTATAAAATAATTAAAAAGGTAATGTTTTATGTTATGTGTATATTACCCCCAAAAGCAGAAACTAATAAAATAAAAAATAGAGAAGAAATTACCAAAATGAAGGCTAATTTAGATAAAAACAGAAACACTAGGAGGAAACCTAATGAAGAAAATAGCCCATGAGGATTATAAATGTCAAAGTGGGGGCGTTCTTATAATTTGCAGTGTCTACATCTGTTGTTCTACCCTCTGTCATTTCTGATCTGTATGGAGTATATCTAAAAATCTCAAAAGAATTGGGAGATATTAAAAAAACAAACAAACAAAAAACAAAAAGCTTGGGAATATCACTTCATATTCATTGCCCATTAGAATGTGTACTGTAACAAAGCAAAGCGAAACAGAAAATAAGTATAGATAAAAATACAGAGAAATCAATACTGCTGAACTCTGGTCAGAATGTAAAATGGGGTTCAGCTGCTAAGGAAAACAGTATGGTAGTTCTCCCCCCTCCAAATTAAAAATCAAATCAATAGATGATAGCAAGGATGCAGAGAAGGGAAGTCCTCTTACTCTGTTGGTGGGAATGCAAACTGGTACAGTCACTCTGAAAACAGTATGGAGGTTCCTCAAAAAGTTAAAAATAGAACCACTCTACCACCCAGAAATTGCATTACTAGACATTTACCCAAAGGATACAAAAATAGTGACTCAAAGGTGCACATGCGCCTCAATGTTTATAGCAGCAATGTCCACAACAGCCAAAATATGGAACGAGCCCAGCTGCCCATTGGCCGATGAATGGATAAAGTGGAATATGTAGGGGCGCCTGGGTAGCTCAGTTGGCTAAGTGCCTGCCTTCAGCTCGGATCATGATTCCAGGATCTTGGGATTGAATCCTGTGTTGGGCTCCCTGCTCAGTGGGGAATTTGCTTCTTCCTTTGCCCCCTGCCTGCTCATGCACACACTCTCTCTTTCTCTCAAATAAATAAATAAAATCTTTTTTTAAAAAAAAGTGGCATATAAAGGGATGCCTAGGTAGCTCAGTTGTTAAGCTTCTGCCTTCAGCTCAGGCTATAATCCCAGGGTCCTGGGATTGAGTCCTGCATCGGGCTGCTTGCTTGGCAGGGAGCCTGCTTCTCTCTCTTCCTCTGCCTGCCGCTCTTCCTGCTTGTGCTCTCTCTCTCTCTCTATCAAATAAATAAATAAAATCCCTTTAAAAAATGGCATATAAATAAATAGATAGCTATAATGGAAAATTACTCAGCCATCAAAAAGAATGAGATCTTGCCATTTGCAATGACATGGGTGGAACACAAGTCAGTCCAAGAAAGACAAAACCATAATATTTTCATTCATACATAGGATTTAAGAAACAAAACAAAAGATCATAGGGGAAGAGAAGGAAAAATAAAATTAGATTAAAAACAGGAAAGAATGGGTGCCTGGGTAGCTCAGTGGGTTAAAGCCTCTGCCTTCAGCTCAGGTCATGATCCCAGGGTCCTGGGATCGAGCCCCGCATCCGGCTCTCTGCTCAGTAGGGAGTCTCCTCCCTCCCACCCCCCACCTACCTCTCTGCCTACTTGTGATCTCTTGTCTGTCAAATATATAAATAAAATCTTAAAAAGAAAAAAAAACAAGAAAGGAGGCAAACTGTAAGAGACTCAACTATAGAGAACAAACTGAGGGTTGCTGGAGGGGAGCTGGGTAAGGGGATGAGGTAACTGGGTGGATATTAAGGAGGACACTTGATGTTATGAGCACTGGGTGTTATCTACAACCGACGAATCATTAAAGAATCACCATATAATCAAGCAATTTCACTTCTGTGCATACACCTGCCCCCCAAAAAAAATTGAAAGCAGGATCTTGAAGAGCTATTTGTGTACTCATATTCATAACAGCATTATTCACAATAGCCAAAAGCTACTTGAGTATTCATTCACAGATGAATGGATAAACAAATGCGTGTTTATATACAAAGGCATGTTATTCAACCTTCAAAAGGAAGGAAATTCCAATACATGCTACATAGGTGAAATGTGAAGATATCATGTCAAGTGAAATAAACCAGTTGCAAAAACAAAAACAAAAACAAATGCTGTATGATTGAACTTATATGAGATACCTACAGCAGTCAAATTTATAGAAACAGAAAGTAGAAGTTGCTAGCCGTTGGGAGGCAGGGAGAAAGAGGAGCTATTGTTTAGTATGTATGGGTTTCAGTTTGCAAGATGAAGAGTTCTGAGATGGATGCTGGTAATGGCCATTCAATAATGTAAATGTACTTAATACCACTGAATGGTCTGCTTAAAAATGGTTAAATGATAAATTTTGTTATGGGTATTTTGCCACAATTAAAAAAATAAAAAACAATCAATTAAAAAAATAATTTGGAGCATATAACTCTTTTTCCAGATTATTTTCATTGATTCACATGTCCATCTGTATACATGCCTCAGGAGCAATATAGGAAAATGTCAATGAATTTTATCAGTGTTGTATAGATTATATGAATTCAGATATTATTTTCAGTTTTTTTGGTTGTGTTCTTCTTCTTCTTTATGTTTTGCCATATTGTTTGAAAACTTCCTGATAAGTATATGTAATTTCAAAAAATAAAGTATAGAAACATTAGAAAAATCAAAGGAAGTCATCCCAATAGGTAACACTGAAAATAAAACAATCACCAGGCATGAAAATAAAAGATGCTCAAGAAAACAATAACATATATTTAAATGTTACTCTTTGTTAATCCGATCATCACTTCTTTTTTTAATTTAAACTCAATTAATTTACAGATAATGTATTATTAGTTTCAGAGGTAGAGGTCAGTTACTCATTAGTGTAATACCCAGTGCTCATTATATCACATGCCATCCTTACGGTCCATTACCCAGTTACCTCATCCCCCCACTCTGCTCCCGTCAAGTAACCCTCAGTTTGTTTCCTGTGGTTAGGAGTCACTTACGATTTGTCTCTCTCTGATTTTGTCTTGTTTTAGAATTCCCTCCTTTCTCCTGTGACCTTCTATTTTGTTTCTTTTTTTTTTTTTTTAATTAACATATAATGTATTATTAGCCCCAGGGGTACAGGTCTGTGAATTGCCAGGTTTACGCACTTCGCAGCACTCACCATAGCACATACCCTCTCCAGTGTCCATACCCCCACCACCCTCTCCCTATCCCCTACCCCCCACCAACCCTCAGTTTGTTTTGTGAGATTAAGTCTCTTATGGTTTGTCTCCTTTCTGATCCCATCTTGTTTCATTTATTCTTTTCCTATCCCCAAACCCCCCATGTTGCCTCTCAACTTCCTCATGTCAGGGAGATCATATGATAATTGTCTTTCTCTGATTGAATTATTTCGCTAAGCAAAATACGCTCTGGTTCCACCCACATCATTGCAAATGACAAGATTCATTTTTGTTGATGGCTGCGTAGTATTTCATACATATGTATATGTATGTGTGTATATGTGTATATATATGTGTGTGTATATATATGTGTGTATGCATATATATATATATATATATATATACATATATATAAAACACATCTTTTTTATCCATTCATGTATTGATGGACATCTGGGCTCTTTTCATAGTTTGGCTATTGTGGACATTGCTGCTATAAATATTGGGGTGCAGGTGTCCTTTTGGATCACTACATTTGTATCTTTGGGGTATATATGTAGTAGTGCAATTGCTGGGCCAAACAGTAGCTCTATTTTCAACTTTTTGAGGAACTTTCATACTGTTTTCCCAAATGGCTGCACCAGCCTGTATTCCCACCAACAGTGTAAGAGGGTTCCCCTTTCTTCATACCCTTGCCAACATCTGTTGTTTCCTGAGTTGTTTAATTTTAGCTGTTCTGACTATTGTGAGGTAGTATCTCACTGTGGTTTGATTTGTGTTTCCCTGATGCTGAACGATGTTGAGCATTGTTTCATGTGTTTGTTGACTATGTGTATGTCTTCTTTGGAGTACCATCTGTTCATGTCTTCTGTCCATTTCTTGATTGGATTATTCATTTTTGGGTGTTGATTTTGATAAGTCCTTTATAAATTTTGGACATTGTCCCTTTATCTTATAAGACAGCTGCAAATACCTTCTCTTGTTCTGTTGGTTGTTTTCTGGTTTTGTCAACTGTTTCCTTTGCTGTGCAAAAGCTTTTTGTCTAGATGAAGTCCCAGTAATTCAATTTTGCCTTTGTTTCTCTTGCTTTTGGAGACTTGTCTAGCAAGAAGTTTCTGCAGCCAAGGTCACATAAAACTAAAGATAAAATATGTCACATTCCTGAAGATTTGATTGTGGGAGCAAAATGTTCAATGTAGTTTCAATATAGGTACTTGAATATACTATATTTCGTTAAATGCTTTATACACTTTCATCATAAAGTATCTTGTGTTATTGTTTTTCCTACCCATTATTATGATCCAGGATGTGTAGTTCTTCTTTCCCAGTCTACCGGATATCTACTCATCTTCCAGCAGGAAAAATAAATAAATAAATAAAAGTCCCTGATGAAACTTATGATACTTCAGTGCCTCAGGTATAAAATCTAAAGTGCTCGTCTCCATCAGCTAGACTCACTGTGATATTGTTCTTTTGCATTTGTCAAACATATTTTGATTCACATCAAAAAAGCCAATTTAACTCTGGTCAATATTGCTTTTAAACAATGCTTCAGACAGCATGCTAATTTAATTATCTTTTTTTTTGTCCCCAAGCAATAATTTACCACTTTCCCACCTTCTGTTCTGTTCCAATCTTTAATGCCATGGTCAAGACAAAAAGTAAGGCCTTCTGTATCAACTGTGAAAGAAGCTCTTCTATCTTTTTATGTATTCCTGTGATTTTTTTTAAAAACTAGGATAACATTTAATTCAGGATCTGCTTAATAGTTACCTTCTATTTACTATTTTATCCTTAATTTTCTTTCATCAAATAGATTTGAAACTAATTGAGAGCAAAGGTTATGATGTATTCCCCTTCATTTTTTCATAATAAATAGCACAGTTTTTGATAAATGATTGTCATTTATTACTTGATTCATCCAAAAATACTTCTTTTAAAAGGCAAATAGTTATCTCTAATTTACCTTTGGTGTAAATTATATCCATTTACCTCAGGCATCAAATTAAAGTAAGTTTTTACCATTAAAATATTTGTTGTACTTTAATTCTTAAAAGTATTACTTAAAAGGAAAAAAAAAATCAACTCTAGTTCCAGACAATATTTTGACTTTAAATGATGAACATTAAATGCAATTAAATCAAGTAGGTGAGTTGATAGGTTTATTGAGGGTAGGAGAGTAAAGAAGAACTTTATTAACATTACTCAACAAATATTTATTGCATATCTGCCTTGTTTTAGGGAATCTATTAAATGCTAGAGATACCAGATGGAACAATAGCGGTTCACCTATATAGTAGAACATACTGTAAAGTGAAGAGGTCTGCAAGTGATGTGATGAAGGGTGATTAGGGCCATCATATTGTAAGCACAAGATATTATGGAAGCAGAGGGTGCTTCCCAGAGGAAGTATGGTATAAATGGATAGTTTTAAGTGTCCAAGTGACAAATGAAAGAAAAGACTATTTTCTAGGGCTTGAATAAAGTATGTGACTGCAGGATAAATTGGATGGCAAGAGAGTGAAGAGATGGCAAGAGATAAGGCTGTTCTATAAAAAATACATGTAAATCATATCTGTCACTTCTGTCATCTATGACAAAATCTATGATCTCTTCCCTGCCTAGTCTACTGCAATAGCTTTCCAACTGGCCTCTTAACTTCTCCTCTTTCTCTTACACAGCAAAAGGTATGAGCTTTTTGAAAATACATAAACTATATGGTACTAATTACCCATTTAAAGTCATCTAGTACTTCACAGTTTTATGAAAGGCAACTTGAACCCTGTCTTCCTTGCAAGCTTCATCTCTTTATAATACTCAATCTGCCATATTTTAATGACAGCGATCTTTCAATTATTCAGGATCAAGACAATCCTTCTTATGTAAGAGACTTCAAATTTATTTGTCCTGTATCCTGAATCCTCCCCTTCCCCCGATCTTTTGGCTGGCACCTTTAATTCTCAACTTCAATATTTTACTTTCAACCAGGTCTCACTTGGAAGCTCAGAGAATTTACCTTATTTATTTTGTTGATCACCATATGATCAGCAGGTAGGAATAAGACTGGCATGCAGCTGGTTCTCAGTAAATATTTGCTTGAATGAATGAGTAGAGGAAATTTAAATAATGACTCAGTAAGAAATGACAAGTTGTAAGCTTGCCTGGCTGCTGTATGTAAATGGATTGGAGACCATTTCTTTAAAAACACAAAAAAATAATTGGAAGACAGAGTAATCCCATTAAGCAGGGAAGAGATAGTGGTAACAAAGTCTAGGAATATGGAGAATGGTGGGGATATACATAGCTTGAAAGAGTATTTTAGGCATATAATTTATGGCACCTTTTAAATGATTGGATATGGTGAATAAGTGGAGCATAGACAGAAGAGTCATGGAAAAACTTCCTGCCTCCGAAAATGAGGTGAATTGTGCCCTTTTATCTTTAAGAAAGGAAACAAAGAAAGAAAAATTTTAAATTTCGGAAGTTGTAAACAACCTGATTTTAGGTACCTTTTGGACATTTACGTGAAAATGTCCAGAAAGCTATAATATGATGATATGCCGCTTAAGGGAGCAATCTAATTGAAGCTAAACTCATGTCAATCATCTTCTTTTATGGTTGCAACTGGAAAAATGCTATTGAATGAGCTTGCCTGAAGAGAGAACTGGGAAGAGAGAAAATAAGGTTCTTAAGACATTTAAAGATTAAAAACAAAATAAGAAGAAAATAGAGCCTGCAAAGAAGATCAAAATAAATGGTTTTGGACAAAACTAAGGGAATTTGATATCATGAAATGCAAGCAATGAGAATGCTTGAAGTGTGAGGATATAGTCCACAGACCCAAATAATGCATAAGAACCATTTACATAAAGAGTGTTAAATTCTTCACCAAGATAATTGCTAAGTCTGTTTTATTTCATTTTGGAAGCAGTGACTAAAATTCACAGTTTAAGGCTGAATTAGGACACAATAAGATGACAATTTTTTTAATAGGTCTACCAGTAAAGGGTAAGAAAAGGAAAACAATAGTACTGAGAGGGGATGTTATGTACAAAGTATTATTTGAGGATGAAGAGACTTCATAATTAGTTCTTTATGGCAAGTATCTAATTAAGATCTGAGTGGTAGAAGACAGCTGATTCAAAAAGGAGTGTCTCACTTTAAGGCAGGAATATTTGAGAATCATATCCAGCTAGATGTGTTATAGACAAAGGAGATTCAAAAAATGAATAATAAGCCTAGTGTCCAGAAAATAGTTCTCTTCTTATCCAATGTCTTTTATTGTCTCTGGGAAGTTCAAGTTAGTGTCACTATTTCAGAGTGGGAGAAAGTTGGGCTCATCAAAGATAACAGAAAACTAAAGTTTTGAGATGACTACATGACTCTATACTAATTGGGTGAAAACATTAAACTGATGAATTTTATTTACAATGTTTTTAACTAAATTCTACTTCATATTCCCATGAACTTCAACATGTTTAAAATGCTTCTTTTGTGTAAATTTGTATGACTAGAACAATTAAATATTGTAGAATAAAAGAAATAATAATATCACACACGTACTTATTCTTTACTTATAACATTAAAAAAATCTTATGGGATTGTCTGAAAAACCCATTTCATTAAGAAGAGTGCCATAGTAGGAAGGACCAGATTATATTCAGATGGTCAACTTTCTTATTCAGATGAGGGCAACATGTACACTTATAAACACTTTCAGGTAAAACTGATTTGCCTTGCATCTTCCCTATATAAATAATTGGTTAATATGAAGACATGTATTAAAATTATTGACTAAATTTTAGACTAAAATAGTTCCAGATTATATTAATATCACAGTTATATTTCCCTAACTGCCTTAATGCAGAATTTAGCATGTTCTATTTTGAAACATAAGAAACAACTTTGAAAACATTTTCTTTTTTTTTTTATTTTTTAAAGATTTTTATTTATTTGTTATAGAGAGAGAGAGAGATACAGAGCGCAAGCACAGGCAGACAGAGTGGCAGGCTAGAGGCAGAGGGAGAAGCAGGCTCCCTGCCGAGCAAGGAGCCCGATGTGGGACTTGATCCCAGGACGCTGGGATCATGACCTGAGCCGAAGGCAGCCGCTTAACCAACTGAGCCACCCAGGCGTCCCTGAAAACATTTTCAAATTTATAATGCTGCCTAGAGATAGCTTATTCCTGCTACATCAAGATGTCAAATATCTATTATTGTTAGAGATCTATCATTATCCTTAATGAATAAATAAGCAATTATTACATTTAAAGAGAAAGTGGCTTCACTATAAAATACAAAAAATAAGTAAATAAATACTGAATTCTTACATATCAGCTTTTTATTGTCAATGCAAGAAACTCTAATGGGAAAAAATACATCAAAATATGTTGTATTGCTTTTGCTATTATGGTTCTATATCAATCTCTAGAGAAAGTATTATTATTAATAGTAGTTATTGCTCTTGAAACTATATTGCCTTTCCAATAAAATATAATCCAGAGGTCTTGAACTTTATAAAACTAGCCTGGAAACAGATGTTATAACAGCAAAGATACTTCTGATTTTCTATCCAAAAGTCATAAAAGTAATTACAGGAGTTGCTGTCCATGTTAAAGCCCTGATGATTTTGCTGAATAATATATATATATATTTTCTTATCTCAACTACTTAGTGGTTTTACCTTTCACCATTTGGTAAGTTGTGAACTAGCCCTTGGCTTTAACAGAACAGAACCAATTTATTGAAATATTTTTGAGAATGAGAGCCTCTGTACACACAGATAATGCCCAATAGTATGTTTTTTTTATTACTTGAAAATATTCATTCCAGATTTTCCCAGTTATTCAGTTATGCCTAAACAACATTGAAAATCACATGAAACACTTTATTCTATAATTATGTGAATTAGTGAAATCAGCTTAAATAAATATATATTAGCTTCATGAAGTAAGACTATTGTACAGTTTATGCATTTTACATTTTTTGACTAGCTTGTCTACTGTAATTCTGTTTGGGGTTGGAATTCTGTATCTTGGGCATTTGGACTGAAATGTGTGAGATGTCTGGAATTATTTGATGATATGAGAATTTTTTTCTGATTTTTTCTATATTTACAGATAGATAACATAATTATAAATAATATATGATGAAATTAACTTCAAATGTTTGCATTTCTATAAAGAAAAAAATAATAGAACAATTAGGCAACATGGACAAACAGACACTTTCCATTTTGGTCCATGATAAATTTCATTCTTTCTTTCAAGTGAATCTGACCATCTGTTTTGATGTCCTAAGTCATTTTTACCTCCACTATATTCTGTATATGGAGAGTCCTGCCCTTGAATCAGGAAATACATTATTTTCAGATTATCCTAAGTCAACCAGTCAAAATTATCCTAGTAAAATCCTCTCAGTGTCTTCTCTGGATGTAGGTAGACTTCTTATTTAAGTTTGTTGCTGTTCACTTACTCATGTCATACCTTTTCCTATATTTGACTGAGTTAAGTCTATTCCTTCTTTCCTATTATGTGCTTTACTGTAGCAGGGCAATAGAAGAGATTCTCAACATCTTCCCCTGGAAATAATCTTTTACTGATTAGAACTGAAGATATAAAAGTTTCTTTAAATAGAAATGAAGATATTATGACACCTCATAATATAAAAGAGTGAATTTCCCTCCTCACAGTAGCAGCTAATGAAACATGTATTTAACCAATAAAAGCCAAGAAGCTGGAATACTGGTTAGGAGGAGATACTTAACATGTATGTAGAAGAGATTATTTAAATCATGGGAAAATGGGGGTGTCTGGTTGTTTCAGTTGGTTCAGCCACCAACTCTTGGTTTCAGCTCAGATCATGATCTCAGCATCATGAGATCTAACCCCATGTCAGATTCTGTGCTTAATGCAGAATCTGCCTGGGACTCTCTCTCCCTCTGCCCCTCCCCAAAGCATGTGCTCTCTCTCTCAAAAAAAAATAAATAATTTTTTTTTTTTTAAAAGAGGGAGGAGGGGCAGAAGGAGAAGGAGAGAGAATCTTTTTTTTTTTTTTAAAGATTTTATTTATTTATCAGAGAGAGCGAGGGGGAGAGAGCGAGCACAGGCAGACAGAATGGCAGGCAGAGGCAGAAACAGGCTCCCTGCTGAGCAAGGAGCCCGATGTGGGACTCGATCCCAGGACGCTGGGATCATGACCTGAGCCAAAGGCAGCTGCTTAATCAACTGAGCAACCCAGGCGTCCCATAAATAAATCTTTAAAAAATAGTCCTTTTATAATTCACAATTTTGTTTTACTGATCTTTTACATTTTCCCCAATATTTGTAATATTTGTAATATTTCAATAATGTTAAAACAAGGTTTGTAATAAAGAATTACAAATTTAACTCTTGCAAAAATTAGACCAAAATAAATAAGCTAAAGATTCAAAGTGATGTGAAACTTGGGTGGCTCAGTCGGTTTAGTGTCTGACTTTAGCTTGGGTCATTATCTTGGGGTCCTGGGATTGAGCCCTGAATCAGCTTCTATGCTCAGTGGGGAGTCTGCTTGTTTATCTGCCCCTCCATATTTCTTTCTCTCTCTCTCAAATAAATAAATAAAATCTTAAAAAAAAAAAAAGATTCAAAGTAGTTCATTCATTTAAGAGTTGGGGAGAGGGAATGAGAAGCTTTCATATTCTTTTATACTTGCATAGCCTAAAGAGGATAGTAAATTACACATTGACAGTTATAAATATTATTAGAACTATTAAATTTTCTGTGGAAAGTATATATTTTATACAATTGCTAATGAATATTATTCAGTTTACTAGATTTAAAGACCTTCTACCAATGCATTATATATAATCAATTTATAATGTATTTAGGATTGATGTGTTAGAATGCAATTTTTAATTACTTTTTAAAGAGTCTTTTATCAAGGATCTACTACTTCTAGGTTGTTGGCTATGCACTGAATTTAAAGTTGTGACTGTATCTTCATTTTTAACTATCTACATCTATATGTATTATCTATATCAATGATACCTTGTCTATATATCCCACTGACCTCATAAAGCTTTCAGTCTAGCAGGAAGAAAACTTAATACTAGGAAATATTCCACATGCCACAGCTACATAAAGGAACAACTGGGATCAAAAGAGAAGGAATATTTAGGCTTCTAGTGTAATTATGTTGGAAGTTATAAACTGGGAAAGTGGCCTAAATTATTTAAAATTTGAATAAATTGTCAACATTTAAAAATTAATATTAGAGAGAATGTCTGTTTACCAGACTGCTTTGAAAAACTGGAAGATGTGACAATAGTGAGCAAACACCCACGTAGCACTGGTTGACAGGCCCGACAAAGGTCGCTTCTTATAGACAAGGGACACATCAGCCTGGATCTATGCATCCTATTATCCCATATTTACATATGGACAGTGGGGTCGATAGTTGACATTTTCATTTGATACCCAGCTGGTTAAAATTTACTTTATATATTAAAAAGTAAAACGTACACAAAGTGAGAAAAAAAGAACAAAATAAAATACTAGGTTTTCTTGAACACAAGGCCTTTGTAGGTATGCCCTTCTTTTAGGGCAAGAGATTTAAAGCTTTCTGGAGTAACTGACATACAAGCTAAAACCTGAGCAAAGGAATAACAAGGAGAAGTTTAGCTGTTAGGCATTGAATCTCTCAGGTAAAAATATTCACGAGTACCTAATATGTGGCAGGCATTGTGGTCCATTGTTTTAGAAATGTAGTCCCAACTCTGATAAAGTTTCACAGTCTACTAAAGGAAAAGTATGTGCCAAGACCCCAGTATCTGGCAGAGCATGAAACAGAAATTGAATACGTTTACTACGGTAAAAGGTAGAACCTGAGAGTAAGAATGTTGATACGTTACTTTAAAGAGAGAGACAGGATCTATATTGAAGGCCTTACGAGCTGTGTTAAAATCTGACTTTATGTCTTTACAATTTGGAGAACTAATTGGGGAAGTGGCACATGGAAGCGTGTGTTCTGGTTAACTTACTTTATCAGTAAAATGAATGACAGATGATCATGGGCTGAATTAGTAGAGGTGGAGGTGGTCAGGAGTGAGCTGAAGAGTTACATAATTCTTAAGTGAGCATTAGGGCAGAGACATTCACCCCATCTTTCCCAGTGTCTTATGTATTTCCTTGTACAGAGAAGACATCAACAATTTTATATAAATTATTTTGTTACAAATTGCCTTATTTGTTACCAGTTGTGCCTGAAACACAAAAAACCCTCAATAAAAAAAAAAAAAAAAAAAAAAAAAAGCCCTCAATAAGTGACCAATATGAACACGAGGAAACATGCTGACATGGTAGTGAACATCAGCTCTGGAATCCAAGTGTATCTGAAGGCAGAATTCAGACTATGTTCAAGGACCCGCATTTCATTTGCTATGTGTCATGGAGGCACATTATTTAAGTTTATTTTGCCTCAGTTTCTTCAAGGATTTTTTTTTTTTTTCCTGCAAGGATTATGCATGCAAAGGACTTAGAGCAGCACTCAGCAAATACGGAGAGATCCAGAGTCCTGGGTCTATCCTGATTAGTGAAATGGGCACTTGTGCCTCTCTGCCCTTGTCCTGCAATAATTCTTTGACCCAAGTGAGTACAAGCTTGTTCAGCAACCTCAGAGATGGTCTAGTTGTTAAAGGTAGCTAGGTATGAAAATAGGAAAAATGATAATAAAATCACAGTAGAATATGAAAGATGCAGTTTCCACGAACAAACAAATATTATAGTTTTAAGCCTATTCGCCATGACAACAATACAATACATTGGCTACGTTGTAGCTTCTCTTGAACTTAAATCATAGTATCAGAGAAATGTAACAAGGCTAGAAGGTAGGATTACTTTAAATAAAACATGATTACAGGGGTGCCTGGGTGGCTCAGTGGGTTAAGCCTCTGCCTTTGGCTCAGGTCATGATCTCAGGGTCCTGGGATTGAGCTCCACATCGGGCTCTCTGCTCAGAGGGGAGCCTGCTTCCCGCCCCCCCCCCCCCCGCCTGCCTCTCTGCCTACTTGTGATCTTTGTCTGTTTGTCAAATAAATAAATAAAATCTTTAATAAATAAATAAATAAATAAATAAATAAAGCATGATTACAAAGGGAAAAAACTAGCAGAGAGGAGGAATAAGAAGAGAATGCTCACACTAATTTGCCTTCCCTTTTAGATTTGAAGGACCATTCACCCAGCAAGCCAGTAGACTAAAAAGTGTAATTCATTTTGTTTTAGGTAATTGTTGGTCTAAACAGATGTTGCCTTATGCAGCGATGAGTAAAATTTATCAAGACGCAGGATGCCAACCAATAACGGTGGCAAAGCAGTCTCCAAAACCATTGAAAAGAAACAATCCCAAAATACAAGTGATCAAAATTTTTGGTGTGTGTGAATTTAAAAGGCTTTTCTAAAGTGAACATTTATCTTGGCCAATGACTGCCCTTCCTTCCCTCAAGGTAGAACTTGAATCAAAGGTTAGTTAGTTTATTTCCTGATGGTATTAGGGAGCGGGAATGAGAGATACAGAAGTGGGGCAGGGAGGGAGAAAAACAAAAAGATAAATTCAAGAATTAGGTATGTTAGGTATGTATGAAGATGGTTTCGGAAGTTGGTCTACAACTAGACAACTAATGTTTAATTGTGTGACAGTCTGTGGAGCCCTCAGAAAGGAATCCCAGAACTTTGAGCAGAGGTGAGCCTAATAAAGGGAAACACTTATCCATTGTCCACCATTACCTCATTGGGTAAGTGTGGCATTTAGAGGATTCTCATGTAAATGGCTGTTGTGCCACATGGAGAAGCCATAAATCTGGAAGCAAGAGACACAAAGGCAAGACGCTGGCAGGGTGACCCTGTGAAAGAGGTAGAATTTGCTCTGAATCAGTCAATTTAAAATTGGCTAGCTGTGATAGCCAATTATAGTGGTATCCAAAAGGAGTCCAATATAGTCTGAATATTATCAGGGTAAAGTGTTAAACTATAAGGATGAAGAATATATCCTGTAAGTATTCAACGAAAGAGGAGATTTTCTTCAGTCATTTCAAAATTTACTGGCCTCAGACTCATAAACAATAATAAATACCACAAGAATGGGAAGGGTTTCCATTCTGTTTTATTTGTAAAATGTTATTACCCAATAACTTCATTCCCAGCAAATGAATAAAAATCATTTTTCTTGTAGTTGGTGTTTTTGTTGTCATTCTTACAATGAGGCTAGAAAGACATTCTTGCATATGAAAGGCTTCAGGTATCATTAGAAATACATACATTTCTGGGGAAAAAAAAAAAAATATCTTAAATGATTTTCCAGGCAAGAGAAGTAGAATACAAAAAGGAACTAAAACAATGTGGAAGAGAAGTTGTAAAAAACAGGGAGTCAGCACTTCAGAGTGTGAGAGACAACCTGTCATGTTCACCTACTGTCTTTATTTACACAGACCACTCCACCCCTTGCTTTCTATCACAGTCTCTACATTCATTTCTTTCCTAGATCTTAGTACTTGAAGATATTTTTGTGTATAATCAACAAGAAGTTATTCTTGGTCTCCACTAAACTACAAGGGCCAGAAGCATGAAATGCATATATTTTGTTTACCATCAGAAAGTCAAGACCATGTTCATTCTGTCAAATTATATGCACTCAGCATATATTTATTGAATAAACTAATGCATTAACATCCAACAAATGAAAGGGGAAGGTGTAATTGTACTCCCAAAAGCATAAATAAGTGCTCTGTAGACTCAAGGATTCTTTGAAGTTGTTTGATTTGTTTAAGAAATTCAAGCCACATTTTAAATTTTATTGCCTACTATATCCATGTTGTACTAGTTAACAAAAATCATGGTTTTATTTGTTTACCTGGAGTAATACTTTTGCTCTAGAGACATGGCAAATGTTTACCAATCAAGAATTCGACCCCTGCAAAGCTGAATGTCTCTATTTAGGAAAAAAAAAGTCTAAATATAATGTATACTTAATATTTTACTAGACTAATTCACACACTTAAATAATAATAAGTTTTTATTAAGACTTTCAAATGGCTATTTATAATTAAATTAAGATTTAAAGATCCATCTCCCCCACTTCTGCAACATATAAGGTTTGCTCCCTTTTTCCTTCTTTTTTGAGAGGGGGAGGAGCATAGGGAGATGGAGAGAGAGAATCTTAACCAGCCTCCATGCCAAGCCTGGGATCTTGACACAGCACTTGATCTCACAACCCTGAGATTGGGACCTGAGCAGAAATCAGGAGTCAGATGCTTAACCCACTGAGCCACAGAGGCGTGCCAAAGTTTGCTGCCTTGTACTTGATGTCACTAGGCTCTGATTTCTTGCTTGGCCATAAAACAATTTAAAAGATAAATGTTAGCTTTTACCAACATATAAAAACTCTACCATTTGGAATTATTGTATTTAGGACATAAAGTGTGAAAGTCACCTAGCTTCTGGCTGAGTAGAAAAGTCCTGGGAGATGGGGGGAACATTATTTTCTTTGATGACTATATTCCAAAGGGATAGCACCCAGGTCCTTTAAAAAGGCAGTTCTGGACTGTAGAACTGACCAGAAAGTTTCAAAAGATTTACATCTCAAAGGGGCAAAGAATGAATTTTCAACTTGTTTTTAAAAGTAAATGCTGTAAGAAAAGCTAGGTCAGGGGCCTACAGTCTGGAAGGAGCTTATCTAATGTTAAATCAAGAAGTTTTGTTTAGTAATTCAATTTGTAGTCTGACCCCTATATGGTTAAGCAATAGACTATTAGGACTTACTGTTCTGAATCTATTATTTTCTTGTAATTTATGTATTCTGTATTTTTAGGTAATTTATATAGAGAAAAAAATTGTTCTCTCAAATCCAATTACAAACTAATTTCCACACAGACAAAATATTACACATGTTGGTATAAAATGATCCTAGATTACACCACTCCAAAGTGTTTCCATGATAGATTTTCACTTTCATTATCTAAAGAAAAGCAGATATTCAATTTTGACAATTTAAATATTGGAATTCTATGACAGGATACAGTGTTCTTTCTCTTTTTTGAGAATTTATTTATTTATTTATTTATTTGAGAGAGAGAGATAAAGAGAGAGCACAAGCAGTAGGTAGGGGCAGAGAGAGAGGGAAAAGCAAGAGCCCCACATGGGGCTCAATCCCTGGGATCATGACCAGAGTCAAAAGCAGATGCTTAACCATCTGAGCCACCCAGATGTTATTTCAAGATAGTCACACATGGTACCAGCAGACCATTAAGTAATGATTATTAACCCTAGAGAATCAATGTATAAGTACTTGTAAGAAGACTTGGTGATTGGCCTTCATCAATCTGTATGGTCAGTGACAAAGCAGAGTAGGAAATGCATGTTACTCTAACTCCATAGCCCATACTCTCTTTCTTTTTACACATGATGAATATCTTATCACAATTGTATATCAATAAAATCTGTATATGTACTATAATAATGTATATGTTATATATATGCACTATAGAATAAATTTCACTACTACACAAAATAATTAGCAGACATACTATTTCAATATTAGCTTCTAAAATGAGAAAAAAACACAAACTTAGATTTAATAAAGTTAGAACAGTCATTAAAAATATTCAACACGTTGGGGAGGGTATGTGCTATGGGGAGTGCTGTGAAATGTGTAAATCTGACGATTCACAGACCTGTATCCCTGGGGCAAATAATACATTGTATGTTAATAAAAAAATTAAAAAAAATATTCAGCATGTAAATTTGGGAGGAAAAGCAATATATATCCTGTGGGAAATAAGTTTTTTGTCTGTAATGGAGATTAAATTAAGAGGTATTTCGAAATTGGGTGTGGGGGTGTAACAGGTGTGTTAAGAAGCAATAGTAATTTACTGAAGAAGAAAGTAATTTACTGAAAAATTACAAAGTGGTAATACCACCTTGAAAATGTGAAAAAAACAGTTTTTAATTTTTTATTTAATTAATTTCTATTCAGCAGGAGGTCCAGGGGAACCTAATTAATTAATATTTCTCCCTAATGAATTCTGATTAACTAGAAGTTCATTTAATCAATATATTCTTCAAATGAGAATACAAATATCACCATATTTCTTCTATAGCTGGACAGAAAACTTGCTTTTTATGTAAGGATAAGAACTGTATTAAAAAAGAAATCTTCATAATGAATTCATATTATTCTTATTTTCTCCCTTATCTCTTATATGTACATATAGCTGGAGAATCACTCCTAGTAGGAGGTGGGTAAGTGAAGGGCATCCTGGTGGGAGTGAGGAGGCAGGCAGTGGAGAATTCCTGACTCATTTATCTTAAAAATCAGGAAACGAGAGAAAAAAACATGGTTGTATCCATCCCAGATTTTACTACAAACTCAGATGTGACAAGAGCTGTACACTTTCAAAGTGTATTTTATTAGATCTTCTCCTCAAATATCTTCCTCAGAGAATTGTTTCAAATGGGCCATGCAAGAGTGGGGGGAGCTGGGAAATGTGCCCAAGGTAAAACTCTGTTTTTGACGATTTGGTAAATATTCATTGACTTTGCAGAATTTACCTGAAGAAGAAGAAAAATAAAATTCCTTGAGTTTTGAAGGTCTTAGAACATGGAGCTTAAATTTTATTAGTCATTTGCCTTTTTATTAAGAAAAAATATAGCAAACACTTGACTGGTTTCTAAGGGGTAGGAATATTTATTTCTTACACCAGCTCTGTAAGCTAGTTTTCACTAGGGTCACGTTTTTCATGATTGGAAATCAAATGTTTGAAAAGGTTAAATATCTTGGCCAAAGTCTTTAGTATAATTAAGATTGATGGAACTTTTATTATAACCCAAGCCAACTAAATTTAACACTCATGATTTCATCACTCTTGAGTTTGCAATCACATTTAAACACCTTGAGAGTATTCTTCTAATATATTGTTGAAAACAAGAAGGTTTTATACATATTCATATTTAATTTCATGCTAAAAATCTAAAAGATACAGTATTATGCTTTCCCAAAGTATTGAACTTGGTGTCAGCAGAGCATCCCATAAGGCTAAACTGCTTAAATTATTAACATTTCTGAGGATCATTTCATTAATATATGATACCTGAAATATAGTATCATTATGTTTTTCACCAACTGTTAGGGGCCATAGAGTTGCCTATAAATTTGTATCCTGCTACTTTTACATTCTCCAAAACAGGAAAAAGAAGATATAAACATTAAATATCCTAACTGTGCTTATCACATGACCATAACATAACACTAGTGCAGAGTGTGTAGGATTGGCATAAACATCCATGACTAAAGGAATGAGATAATGGAATTAGTTATAAATAATTTAGAAAAACCCATTAACTTAAATGTATTATGTATATAAATAGATGGGCATATTTAAAAAGTAATATAAAACATATTTTTATGCCATTTCAAAATTACTTAAATGGCTTTTTATTTTTTATTTTATTAAAGATTTATGTCTATTTTTTTACCAGAGGGAGAGAGAAAGCACAAGTAGGGGGAGTGGCAGACAGAGGCAGAGGGAGACGCAGGCTCCCTACTGAGCAGAGAGCCTGATGTGCGGCTCCACGCAGGGCTCAACCCCAAATTAGCTCCCTGAAGTACTGTAAAAACTGTAAAAACCTTTACAAAATTGTTAATTCCAAAGGGAATTTATCTATTTCGAATACAGAAAAGCAAGGGAAATTTCTAAGTTAGTTTTATGAAATGATAAAATTCTGTCTCCAAGTTGTGAAAAACTACTCCAAAAAAGCTATATACCAATGATCATTTATGAATATAAATTCAGAAAAATTAAATAAAAATAGCAAACACAGGGCACCTGGGTGGCTCAGTGGGTTAAGCCGCTGCCTTCGGCTCAGGTCATTATATCAGGGTCCTGGGATGGAGTCCCACATCGGGCTCTCTGCTCTGCCTGCCTCTCTGCCTACTTGTGATCTCTCTCTGTCAAATAAATAAATAAATACAATCTTTAAAAAAAAATAGCAAACACAAATTGATAGCATAGTGAAAGAGTAAGAAGATTAAAAATTATGATCAAATGGAGTTTCTACAACTTAAGAGACCCAAGGGCTTCGAAAATATTAACTGTTTTAATATAATCAACCATAATAACATAAGAATCATATGATAATCTTCATAAATTATAAAAATTAAAAGTACCCATTTATGGTAAAAGCACTAAATAATAATTGATGGAATAATATGGTTTCAGCTAAAGATCTGTTTCACAGAGAAACATTAAAAACTTTTCTGCTAAAGTCAAATACATAATGGCCTGTTTTTCGCTGCTCTTTAAAAACAACTTGGGAAACATTTGTCAGTGCAGTTAGACAAGAGAAAAAAAACACAAATTTGAGAGAAAAGAACACTCCCTATAGGAGAATGTAATATTCTGAACAAATCAAGGAAAAACACCATGAAAAATAGGAAAACTTACTAAAATAATAGTAATGAAAAAATACATTAAAAAATTGATAGTTCATATGTATGCAAACAAAAGCATATTAAAAATATAGAGAAAATCCCCAATTACAGTAAAAAAACAATTTTAAAACATGACTAGAAAGGAACCTAAGTAAACCCCGAAAAAAATCTATTTAAAATGAATGTTTACATCTATAAAACTTATTAGAATCGCATGAAAATTGACTTGAAAAAACTAAGAAAACATACATGTTTGGATAAGTGATATCATAATAGGAGTTGGGTAGATCTAAGAATGGAAGAGAAAAAGAAAATTTCCATAAAAATAAACTCTTGAGAATCATATAATCTAATTATATGCACTGATCTCCTTAGATTTGTCTTCAAACTGTTTAAAAGAAAGGAATTAAAAAATGCATTTATAATAGAAATCTGTGTCACTTGAACAATGACTCTATAATTGCTTATATTGAAATGTTTATTTTTTGATGTGATAATTTTATTAAGGCTACATTTTATTCTTAGAGACATCTAAATAAAATATAATAATTCTCCCATTTGTATTTATTTTACTTTAATTAGGGAACAGGGAAGTGGAATTAGGTAGGAATAGAGACAAAGCAAACTGGACATGCATAATAATTGTTGGTGAATTGCAATATTCCTTCTACATTTTATTTATTTATTTTTCTTAAAAGAATTAAAAATGTTTCCTAGTTTAGAGTATAAATTATACTGTCAACCTATACTTAATAATTTACATTTACCCATCCTACAACCAACAAGTAGTCAAGAAAATATAATGCATTGCTTATATCCTTTATCTTGAACACTTATAATTACTGCAACTAAACTGATTTTTTACATACCCCCTCACCCCCACCAAACTAAGGTGAAAACTGACCTTAGGTAGGGACAATAAATCTTTTTAATCCTCATAAAAATCTTGTAAGATATATATGGACATCACAATTTATCAATGAAGAAACTCTAGTTTCAACTCTTCGAGTTCCTACAGTTATCACTTTTTTTTAACCTTACATTAGAATATATAGAACCACCTGAATATAAAGGCAGTTCAACTTTAAAACCCAAAGAATAAAGTGTATTCTTTGTATTGTGGCCCCTCATATTTTCACTGTATTCTTTCAATTCTACAATAACCAGGCCTTGGCTTTATTCCTTAACAGCCAAAGGGGAGCACATTTATTACTTAATATCTTCATTTTGATTCCTGCATGGTAATTTATTTCACCATGTTGTTCAAATTAACAAGACTTCCACAGGAATTCCAATTAATCTTTCTTTAACCTAGGCTTATTTGGCTTTTCTCTCAATAGTACATAATATTTTATATTCCAATTTCTCAATGTTAAGCCAACCTGAGATTCCATGTTATCAATAAGCCAGTGACTTTCTTTTTGTGTTTTCATGTTTAGCACTTGTTTGCTTATGTCTTTCTAATTCAATATTTTTCATTGTGATCCCTTTTGGAACTTATAGGTCTCTGATCCAGACCAATGTTATGCTTAATAAAGGCTTATTAAAAATATAATTAAAAACACTCTTCTTGACATCATAATAGATGTTGTTTCCATCCAGCATTTTATTTTGAGGAAAACCAAGGAACTATCATTTTATTTTATTTTTTATTTATTTTTTTAAAGATTTTATTTATTTATTTGACATACAGAAATCACAAGGAGGCAGAGAGGCAGGCAGAGAGAGAGGAAGGAAAGCAGGCTCCCCGAAGAGCAGAGAGCCCGATGCGGGGCTCGATCCCAGGACCCTGGGATCGTGACCTGGGCCGAAGGCAGAGGCTTAACCCACTGAGCCACCCAGGCGCCCCGGAACTATCATTTTAATCATAACGTTAATATAAATGTAAGGTGCATTTCATGTGGGAGATATAAACGTAGTTGTTTTCATTTAATTAGATATGGCAAAAGACCTTCAGAATGAAGTATCTATATTTAGAAGGTTAATTATCAATTCATAAAGTGACCTTGAAAACGATGTGCCTGCCTCTAGACTACAAACAGATGGACTTTTATGGATCTTAAGGAGCAGCTTAATTGTGCCAATAAAATCTAATATGAAACAAAATGGGTTAGGTGAAATTCTTAACCATCACTAATTAGGCATATGCTAGAGATATTAAAATTACCATCAGACCAAGAAAATTTCATTTATTTTCCCTAAATTCTGATAATAATTATAAGCTATTTTGCACTATGGCTTTCATTTAGAGTTAGTGTCCTTATGGATTAATGTCAAAATCAAAGGTTCATATTGAACTCCAGGAGACAATATATAATGCCGGTTAATAGCACAGGATTTGGAGTTAGGGAGATTAGATGGATAGGTCTCAAAATGGGACAAATCTTTCCTTCCCTGGGGGACTTTTAACAATATTTACAGATACTTTCAGTTGTCACAAAGGAATAGGAGAAACAGTTGCTACTAGCATTGAATGAGTAGAGGCCAGGAGTCCTACAATGCACAGGACAGTTCCTCATAAGAATTATCTGGGCCTCTAGTGTTCATAGGGTCAAGGTTTAGAAACCCTGGGTTACAGTATGTTCTCTGCTGTGCAGTCTCCACATTACTCAATTTTATCAAGACTGAATTTCCTCATTCATGAAAGTACATAAAAATTATATATATCCTAAAGGATAATTTTAAAGATTAACTAAAATAATATATTTAAAAAACAACAGTCAGTGAATAAAAAAGAGCTCAAAAAAAAAGAGTTCTTTTCAAAACTTTTCCCTCACATGTACAACTTGCCACATGTAAGATTTTCACACTCTTCATAGTCACACAGAAAAAACATGAACACATTTCTCACTGTCTATTAAATATTTCAGACATAAATAAATCATTAAATTAATTCCCTTCTGCCTCTTGAACTCACCATTTCTTTCCATCATATTGTCATATTTTTCATTAAGATTAACTTTTTTTTTTAATCTGGGCTCATTACAAACTTTTCTACCTCTAGTCCTATGCCCCTCAATAGCATTGTTATTACTAGTCTTATAAGGAGTCTTAGGAAAATCAGCTTAGATAAGAAGGAGATCCATGCTGGCTGGAGATTTATACCACTTAGCTAAATCAGAGGAGAGCCAAGTTGAATTCTGGAAGCATAGCAGGATGCTGAAAATCTCCAAAATGTGAATAAAGAGCTGTGTGTGTGACTTTTGGCTTCCGTGCAGGATGTAAAAAGCTCAAAACTGCATCACTCTCACTCCTATGAGTACAGCAACAAAAGCAAACCAACACACACATGCACACACAAGCACACACACACACAGAGGGAGGGAGAAAAAGATTAGGAACACTGATCAATTCAAAAATTCAAATTTTTATTGTCTGTCAAAGAACTGAAGTTACAAGGTGACCAGACACCAGTAAGAATTCTGGAAAAATATTTAATTAATCAGTAAGAGGACCCAGAAAAATATTGTACAATATTTTAATGCCCTATACACTGAAAAAATTGCCAGTCTATCTCAGGTTTTTCTTGAAGAATGATACCACACACACACACACACACACACACACACACACAATATTGCAAGAGTCCTGAAAAGCTGTCACTCTTGGTGCAAGCTCGGGGGCAGCGTGAATACTGACCACCATAGTAAGGGAATGGACACACGCAAATTATTCTCATCTTTCCTTCACAACAAAAACCTAAAACTTTTGGGAATGACAATGAATTACTTTACCTGAAACAATATTGGAAAAAAACAGAATTGGAAATTTCACATTGTAACTATCTGATGACCAGACTTACATTAAAGTTTCACTGATCACAATAATGTGGTTGGAAAAGGTATAGGCATATAAGCCAAAAAATTGACAGAAAGCCCAGAAATAACACTACCCATATTTGTCAAGTAATTAAAATTCAATGGAATTCAACTTGACAGGAAATAAAAGATACTTTTTTTTTTTAACAAATTGTGCTGGAATATTCAAATTAAAAAAAAAAACAACAACAGAACTGTACAAAAAATACCTAAAAATAACTCATTCTCCTAAATGTGAAAGTTAAAACCACAAATTTTCTAGAATAAACATGGGAAGAAAACATTTGTGCTCTAAGGATAGTTGGAAAATATTTAGATATGACATTGAAATCACAATTTAAAAAAAATCATAACAAATTAGACTTTATCAATTATAAAATAGGTTACTCTTCAAAAAGCATTAAAAAAATTAAGAGCCATAGGGGGTACCTGGGTGACTTAGTTGGTTAAGTGTCCAACTTTTTTTTCTTTATCTCAGCTTGGGTCTTTTTCCATGTGTAGCGCGCAGAGCCCAGCACAAGGCACAATCTCACAACCCAGAGATCATGACCTGAGTTGAAATTGAGAGTCAAATGCTTGACTCTGAGTCACCCAGGTGTCCTCTCACTCAGGTCTTGATATCAAGGTTGTGAGTTCAAGCTAGGCATAGAGTCTACTTAAAAACAAAACAAAAAAAACAAAAAAAAAAAATTATAGTCATAGAATAAGATAATATATTTGAATATTACACTTCTGTCTATGGTTATATTCAGAATTGAGGAAAAAAAATCAAACCTCAATGATAAGAAAATAAAACATTAGGCTATCCCTATAAAGTTAAAAAGTGCCATAAAGAAAATGAGTAGGTTAGAGATTTATTGGAAGTATCATCTCCCTCTGGGTTTTTGCTGATCCATGTCTATATTTTTGAATTTGAATTAGACATAGGTTGGAAATATAAGAATCAACAATATGGAGGGTTAGGGTTAGGAAGAAAGAATGTCCAATGGAAAAAAGACAGCCTCTTCAATAAATGGTGTTGGGAAAATTGGACAGCCACATGCAGAAAAATGAAATTGGACCATTTCCCTACACCACACACGAAAATAGACTCAAAATGGATGAAGGACCTCAATGTGCGAAAGGAATCCATCAAAATCCTTGAGGAGAACACAGGCAGCAACCTCTTCGACCTCAACCGCAGCAACATCTTCCTAGGAACATCGCCAAAGACAAGGGAAGCAAGGGCAAAAATGAACTATTGGGATTTTACCAAGATCAAAAGCTTTTGCACAGCAAAGGAAACAGTTAACAAAACCAAAATACAACTGACAGAATGGGAGAAAATATTTGCAAATGACATAGCAGATAAAGGGCTAGTGTCCAAAATCTATAAAGAACTTAGCAAACTCAACACCCAAAGAACAAATAATACAATCAAGAAATGGGCAGAGGACATGAACAGACATTTCTGCAAAGAAGACATCCAGATGGCCAACAGACACATGAAAAAGTGCTCCATATCACTCGGCATCAGGGAAATACAAATCAAACCCACAATGAGATATCACCTCACACCAGTCAGAATGGCTAAAATTAACAAGTCAAGAAATGACAGATGCTGGCGAGGATGCGGAGAAAGGGGAACCTTCCTACACTGTTAGTGGGAATGCAAGCTGGTGCAACCTCTCTGGAAAACAACATGGAGGTTCCTCAAAATGTTGAAAATAGAACTACCCTATGACCCAGCAATAGCACTACTGGGTATTTACCCTAAAGATACAAACGTAGTGATCCGAAGGGGCACGTGCACCCGAATGTTTATAGCAGCAATGTCTACAATAGCCAAACTATGGAAAGAACCTAGATGTCCATCCACAGATGAATGGATCAAGAAGATGTGGTATATATACACAATGGAATACTATGCAGCCATCAAAAGAAATGAAATCTTGCCATTTGCGACAACGTGGATGGAACTAGAGCATATCATGCTTAGCGAAATAAGTCAAGCGGAGAAAGACAACTGTCATACGATCTCTCTGATATGAGGAAGTGGTGATGCAACATGGGGGCTTAAGGGAGTAGGAGAAGAATAAATGAAACAAGATGGGATTGGGAGGGAGACAAACCATAAGTGACTCGTAGTCTCACAAAACAAACTGAGGGTTGCTGGGGGGAGGGGGGTTCGGAAAAGGGGGGTGGGATTATGGACATTGGGAGGGTATGTGCTTTGGTGAGTGCTGTGAAGTGTGTAAACTGGGCTATTCACAGATCTGTACCCCTGGGGATAAAAATACATTATATGTTTATAAAAAAAAATTAAAAAATTTAAAAAAATAATAAATGAAAAAAATTACAGGCAGAAATAATGTTTTTCAACTCCAAAATCAGTCAGGGAAATCGTTAGCTATCATTAACCGCGTCATTCTTTCTCTCCTTCTATGCAGGGGAGGTTGTTATGTCCCATGTGATATAATAAACAGCTAGTAAGTGCTCTATCATCCAATGTCCCAGAAGGATCGATGTGCCAGTATCCCCTGCCAACTTACATTTGACATGGTGTATGAAAAAAAAACAAAAAACAAACCAAACCAAAACAAAAAAAAACTTCCGTTGTATAAATCCATTGAGAATTTTGTTGTCATTGTTAGTATTTCTGCCCCATAAACTATGCTTGCTAAATCAGAATATTGGTATCAGGAATCAAGCCCATGTTATTGTTACAAAGCAACTAAATGTGTAGCAATAATTTGCAAAGTGAGTTCTACTAAGTAGGTTGAAAAACCAAACATACTATCCAAAATCATTGTAAACTTTAGTCAAGATGATAAAAAATTAAGGGGCGCCTGGGTTGCTCAGTGGTTAAGCCTCTGCCTTCAGCTCAGGTCATGATCCCAGGGTCCTGGCACTGAGTCCCCCCCATCGGGTTCTCTGCTCAGCAAAGAGCCTGCTTCCCCCCCTCTCTTTGCCTGTCTCTCTGCCTTCTTGTGATCTCTGTCAAAATTATAAATAAAATCTTAAAAAAAAAAAAGATACAAAATTTAAAGGAGTAAAAAAGGTCCAGAAAATTCAGGCAATGTTACATAAGCTAATTGTTTCAGTTTCCTTTTGTTAAGAGGAAAATAACCCTTCCTATAATTTCCTTGGTTTACTTACCTTCAAATGTGATTGACCAGGGGCACCAGCATGGCTCAGTTAAGTGTCTGCCTTTGGCTCAGGTCTGATACCAGGGTGCTGGGATCAGGGACCCTGCTTCTTCCTCTCCTGCTCCCCCTGCTTGTGCTCTCTCTTTCTCTCTGTCAAATGAATAAATAAAATCTTAAACTGAGTAGATGAGGCTATCTCTACTATGGAGTGCAAGTTGCTTTATTATGCCAATTGAATGTTAATCACACCTGAAACACTCTTAGAGAAATACCCAGTAATTTTAACAAAATTTCTGGTTCAGTCAGTTTGACACATAAAATTAGCCATCACAATGTGTCCATTACTGCATTTACATGGCATATATAAGGTTTCTGCTTAATACTAAAATGCCATAATTATTTCGATTACAATATTCAGGTCACATTTAAAAATCTAGGTGAAGAATCTCAAGGTCATGTAAAATTTATTGTGATCAAAGTTGGATTCAGTTGTACAGAAGGTAAGAAAATAAGTCAGCAAAGCATGTCAGTGACCGAGCAGAAATACAGCTCAACAATGAGCCAGAAGAAAAGTCAGCAATGTCTTTATGGTCAAAGAGAAGACAAGAAATTATGTTCTTGGAGAGCCTAGTAAATAAAAAACAGTGCTACTTGACTTTAATTTGACCATGACTGAATGGCATTCTTACATACACTTGACCATCCATGTTACAAAGAACTACCCATGTGATTGGCAAATTACTCCAGCTAGGGAGTCTAGGGCACGACTCTAAATGTCATATATTTTAAAGTTTAATATATTAGCATATTTTTAAATATCTCATTTAAATTTATTTTAGATTTGTTTTTCCTTTAGTTTCCTATTAAAGTCCCTATTGAGGGACGTCTGGATAGCTCAGTCATTTAAGCATCTACCTTCAGCTCAGGTCATGATCCTGGGGTCCTGGGATCGAGCCCCGCATCAGGTTCCCTGCTCAGCGGGGAGTCTGCTTCTCCCTCTTCCAATCCCCCTGCTGTATTCCTCTCTCCCTGTCTCTCTCTGTCATATAAATAAATAAAATGTTAAAAAAAAATAAATGAAGTCCCTATTGAATGAGTCCAAACTGGATTAGTTTATTTCTATGTCATATGTTTGGTGAGCTCCAAGTAACAAGGGGAAGATTGAAGGGACACAAAATTCTGTAAGGATGAAAAATGTAAGATAACAATGTGTTATTTATGTTAGTAAGAAAAATATTGTTGTTGTTTTTAATAAATTAATCCCTAAATACAGTGACTTAGTGCAACAGCAGTTTCTTTTCTTCTTACTTACATGACATCCAAAATAGGTTTTCCTGGTGAGTAGATGGCTTTGCAAGTGGCTATTCAGAGACCCAGGCTCCTTCCCTAATTTGGTCCATCCTGATTTAGAACTCTGAATCCTCTGAATTCAGGCAGTATGTTGGGTGAAAAAAAAAGTGGGGGGGAGTAGATAATCATGTAAGAGAAGTATTTAGGCCTAGGCCTAGAAGAGACCCATGTAGATTCTGATAGCATTCTATTTGCCACAACCTGATCACAGACAGGGACAGAAGGAAATAAAATCTGACTCTGTCCAGCAGTTTTTTAAAAAGTGGGTTGGAGAACAACTAGGCAGTTTCTGCTGAAACTGAGGAGTGAACCACTGCTACTTTTGAAGCAATAAAAAAAAGAAAAAAAACAGGCAAAAAATACGAGTGTCTCCTCTGAAATCTGCGTGCATGGTATACTGCATTACTTAAAGAAAATATAATAAAATATTAAAATTTTAAAATAATATTTCCTTTTTCTCTCTTTAAAAAAAAGATTTTATTTGTTTATTTGGCACAGAGAGAAAGAGCACAGGCAGGGGGAGAGGCAGGCAGAGGGAGAGGTAGAAGCAGGATCACCAACAAGCAGGGATTTGATGTGGGGCTTGATCCTAGGACCCTGGGATCGTGACCTGGGCCTAAGGCAAACACTTAACCAAGTGAGCTCCCCAGGAGCTCCTTAATTAATATTTCTCATTTGTACAATGAAGGTTCTCATTTATTTTCTATAAAGTATATATTTCTCAGATATATTTATTCAAGTAAAGATATGTTTTACAAAAATTTGCCAATACATATAAATAGATGAACAGCCATTAAAAAAACAAAAATTCTTATAAAAGTATATCATAATGGTCATGGCATTTGCCTGATAATATGTGGCTAAATTTTGGAGGTAGTATTTTTAACCCAAGTGAATAGAAAAAAAAGCGAAGTCATGAGTTAGATTCTGATTAAAAAGAAAATCTTCCAAAAAACAATGGAAATCAATAAGGACTTAAAAAAATAATGATAATAATAAAAAATACACAAAACCCATCAGGTTCAATAAAATTGGGAAAAATGAAAATCAGACTATCCAAAATATTTGATTTTCCTATTAGAATTTAGAAAGGCAATTATGAGAATAAATATTGAGTTGAAGGACAATTTTTAAGGGTAAATATTAATTTTGGAAATTAAAGAACAAAAAGATAGGTAGAAAATTGCAATAAAAGACTATCATCTCCAACCAAATCTTTTCCAAAATAAGGTTTAAATTATATATGTGTGTGTCCATTGGTTTGTAAAATGTGTATTTTATATATTGTTTATAGTGACAAAAATATGTGATTTTAAGTTTGTAGTAACTATTAGTAGTGTCACTTTTAGTCTGGGTGATAGCCACAATGAATAGTATAAGTGCTTAATAAGCTTATGGTACTGTTACCATATATTATACATCACAAAATATTGTTGATTTAAGCAAATGTTCAATTAAAATAATTATATTAAAAAGGTATTTTTGGTTTACTTAGGTATAAGTATTGAAAATGTATCATTTAAAATGTATGGATAATGAAAAAATATAAACAATATTTTTTCTAAACTTCTTTACAGAGTCTAAATTTTCTGAATCACTTTTTAAGTCAAAGCAATAGAAAATACATTTTTTTTTACATTCAGTATTATCTCTTTTCAATAAAAAGTTCTAAGAATACGGATTTTTTTTTTTTAAGGAGTGTTTTCTGTTTAAGGATTTTCTTCCAAAAGTCTTCAATATTTTTCCAAGCTGTCGACATCCACTCTTATGTTTTGATACTTGTTCTACTTAATCCATGTTTCCTGCAAGTGTATGTTTTCACACAACAACTAGGATTCATGTATCTGCTTTCACTGTTTCTTAGTTTGTTGACTAAATTGTTCAGAGTTTATAGTTGGGCAGTCACACCACAAGAATAACAGCTAAGTTGGCACACGCTGTTCTGATAGCAGTTTCAAAGGCCATTTACTGTTAGACACTTTCAGTAATATTAAAAAGTGGAAAAAAAAAGATTCAACATAGTAATATTGACTTCTTGAAAATGAGGATATATATAATCACACAGGTGATCAATTTCTTCTTTTGCCAATCAGTTTATAGTTTATTAAAACAGTTTAATGAGAGAAGAGGAATTTATAGAAATATTGGATATAGAATCAGAAGGTAGGAAGGAACATTTTTCCATCTTGCTGTTAAATATGAAGCCCTTATAAAAAGAAGTATAACTAAAATGATACACTTTATATAATCAACCACACTGTTAGTTTAAAAGGGTTACATTCCAGAAGGTGTATCATACTTGGCTAAGTGAAATAAGTTGTATATAAATGTATTCTTGTTCAATACTTGTCAAATTTTTATACTCAAGAAAACACATACTTGGGTATTTAGTGCCTAGGGCGTGCACTTATACTATGGATTAAACTCAACTGCCAACTTTAAGGTATCTCAGAAAATGGGGTCAACAAAAAATTAGCCAGTAAAATGCAGTAGGGAATGCCATAATTGAGCATAGAACACAGTATAGTGGATGTACAAAAGATCAAATATTGTCAAGATACTCAAATATTTTCACAGCTTGAATTTATGGGATTTTGTTCAAGAGGGAATACCAGTGGATAAAGCTATCCCAGACACATGAAATAACATAAGCCAAGACACAGAAGTGTGAAACTACATAGAACATTAAAAATAGATGTAGCTTGGCCCTGCAGAATTTATTCACTGGCTTTAGAGAAATGTTGTATTAGCAAAAAGGAAAAATAATGTGACTAGAGCATAAGACGTGAAATTAAGGAAATGTGTAAAATCATGCTGAATAAGTAGATCAAATGGGACCTGACACTGTATGTCCATGTAAGCAAGCTACGAGTTTTAAGCTTTATCATTGATAACATGATATAAAAATAGACCCTTGTTGGCAATGTGAAAGGTAGATTAAAGGTAAGAATTTTACAAGTTAACTGGTTAGCTGATTATAAAAAGAGCCTAAACTCAAGATGGTAAAGTTTAATTAAGATGGTAAACTTGCAGGGGGAGCCTGGGTGGCTCAGTGGGTTAAGATGGTAAACTTGCAGGCGCCTGGGTGGCTCAGTGGGTTAAGCCTCTGCCTTCGCCTCAGGTCGTGATCTCAGGGTCCTGGGATTGAGTCCTGCATTGGGCTCTCTGCTCAGCAGGGAGCCTACTTCCTCCCCTCTCTCTCTCTGCCTGCCTCTCTGCCTACTTGTGATCTCTGTCTGTCAAATAAATAAATAAAATCTTTTAAAAAAATATGGTAAACTTGGCAATAAATGTTAGGGAACAAAATGGAGAGACACAGAGAAGGTAAAATTGACAACTGGGAAAATAGTTAAGAAAGAGGAAAAAAAGTGGATTTATATTATTAATTCATGAATAAATCCCATGATCAAAGATGAGATTATTTTTATAGCTCAATTTAGGGCTTTCCTCTCTATAGGTAGACGATGGTTGTAGATTAATCAATAGATGATAAATGCATAAGTAGAAATATAGACAAATATCACATATGATATTTATCATATATATCATCAAATAGAGATGATAGTGGAGCATTCTAAAATGCAAAGAAAAAAAAGCAAAAAGAAAACAAAGAAAAAATTAAATTCCAAATGTTTCATGTAACAACTGTCGGTAAAAATTTTCTCTCTGAAGATCTCCAATATTCTAAAGTCTATCAAATTTTGCAATCAATTTAATGCAGACATTATTTTTGAAATCATCATTTTCCTTAAAAATATCAAACATGCTGAAAATACAAGGACAATTATTTTATTTTTCATTTTTTTAAAAGATTTTATTTATTTATTTGACAGGGAGAGAGAGAGAGATCACAAATCGGCAGAGAGGCAGGCAGAGAGAAAGGGAGAAGCAGGCTCCTTGCTGAGCAGAGAGCCCAATGTGGGGCTCAATCCCAGAACCCTGAGAACATGATCCAAGCAGAGGGCAGAGGCTTAACCCACTGAGACACCCAGGCGCCCCAAGACCATTATTTCAATTTGTTCAGATGGCATATCAAAAAAACAAAAACAAAAACAAAAAAAAAACCAGGGATGCCTGGGTGGCTCAGTTGGTTAAGCGGCTGCCTTCGGCTCAGGTCATGATCCCAGCGTCCTGGGATCAAGTCCCACATCGGGCTTCTTGCTCAGCAGGGAGCCTGCTTCTCCCTCTGCCTCTAGCCTGCCACTCTGTCTGCCTGTGCTTGCACTCTGTATCTCTCTCTCTAACAAATAAATAAAAATCTTAAAATAAAACAAAACAAAACAAAAACAAAAAAAGAACCTGTTTTCAGAGACAATTTAATATTCTTAATAATTTTCTTTTAGGTAATTTATGATTATCTCAAAATTAATGTAAAATGAGATTTTGATTTTATATACTTTGGCTATCTACTTTGATTTTTATCCATAGTTATAGCTGGACAATAATACAATAGAAAATAATATAAAGCAGTGTTGGGAATCTATGTTGCTTGAAATAAGGATTTATTAAAATGACAGTTCATTCACAATTTCTAAAAGACAAAGAACCACATTGTAGTGAATAAGATCTGTTCTCTCCCTTGTTGAAATAATCAGTAACTGAAGTTTGCCAGAAATGGGGTGAGGAAAGTTCCCAGTCTACGCATTATTTCTATTGATTCACTAGTGTTACACTAGTCATGATATCTGAAGATTAAATATGAATTTGGCTTCCTCATTTTACAGATTTCTTTTTATCATCCAGTAATCAAAATACCATTCTAAGGGTAGTGGAGAATTTTTAAGAATTCTTCAACTGTCTCATGAGTTAAAAGACAAGGTAAAGATGCTCAAAGTTCAGCTCTAGACCAAGGGTTAGGCAAATGTATTTTGGGAGATACATAATTATTCTTTTTAAAGTCAACCAAAAATTAAATGACCCATTGGTATGTGTAAGTTACCATTAAAGTGTAATGGTAACAAAATTATCATTAGATTTGTTGTTTTTTTTTATAATTCTTTTTTTAAGATTTTATTTTTAAGTAATCTCTATATCCAACATGGGGCTTGAACTCACAACCCTGAGATCAAGAGCTGCATGCTCTGAGCATCCTAATTTTTTAACCCCCAATTTGTTAACTTTTAAATGTTGTGAATTTATAATCACTGATTTTTCATATATATTTCTTTTTTTTTCTATGATATTTATGTGCAACAAATCCATAGCCTGCTATAGTCAGAAAGTATTGGTAGGGATCCTCCAAGATGTTAATTTGTAAGTAACAATAATCAACCTCTGTCTGAAGGAAAACTATAAGAAATATCTCTCCATAGATAGCAAATAAGTAGAAGTCACACCTAAGGGTCATTTGTGTTGTACTTTCTCTTGGGGATAAACTTGGTTTTGGTAATAAATTTGGTTTTGGTTGCAACATAGGTGTGTCCTTGGCCTTTGTTGATGAGCTTAATAATAGTACTTACATGTGAGACTCCTTTACCTTCAGCTGTTAGACACTACCTAAATTTTAACTGAACTCTTATGCTGAATACTAGCTCTAAGTTTTCCTTAAACCCTGTGCTGTTGTTTATTTTTATTCCTAAGATTAAGTATATAATTTAGAAATCTAATCAGATTCCTAGGTATCCCTATTTCCTATGTCCCTTAATGAAATCTGGTCTATATATCTTTATTTTCTACTATTTCTTCCCTTTTATATTTGTGAATTTTACATTGCTGCTAAAGTGGGAGAGTGACATCTAGTAGGAGAATCTGCTTAATAAGCCTAAGAATGTGAAGTAGCCCCAAAGACCAATATGTAGACTGCCCTAGTACACTTGTGTGCCTTGGACACATTTGCTTTGGGTCACTACTCAAGACCTTAAGTGGACTCGTTTCTTTCTTCTTCTTGTTTCTCTGAGAATTGGTTTGATGATTCTATCTACTATGAAGTGGCAGTGAGTAAGACTTACTGATGGAGGCAGCTGGCATTTGGTTGAGATAGAGACACACGAGATATAAAAGCAACATATTTTTTTCCAACTGTCTCAGTTCTCACAGGGTTTTCTCAGTTGAGTCCTCATCCCTACCCAGGCAAACTCATCTTTATACATATACTCTCATCATCATCCTAAATAGCTTTTCTATCTTTTGAAATTGCACACTTTTACCAACAATAACTTAGCACTGTGATGCCATTTTGAGGAAATTCTGATATGATTTAAACTGTCTAATAGTTGCCTTAGAACAAAAAGGCAACAAAATATCTAACATTTAACAGTCAGCCTTTTTTGATTGGTATGTGGAAAAATCAAAACCTAATTTAGACTCCAAAATGACTTTTCTAAATGATTTTTTTCTGGTGCAGACTAGTGAAACATATGAAAACAAACAAAAAAAATTCAGACAGCTCTATTCTTAGAAACTGTCATCTCAAAGGACCAGCTTTTCCCCCACATTTACTCCTACCTCCAAGATGGAATTTTAATTCAAAATAATAATCCTCTTTCTATCCCCCAGCATACATTTTTAAGGTCAATGATCTATGGTATGCTGTCTTAACACAGTGTTGCAAGATATGAAATATACTGTCAAAAAAATCTTTCAAACTCATGAGACTAAGGGGGAAAAATAAAAGGAATGCTGAATTCTTCTGGGAGCTTGTAATCCTGGTCTTCTGAATTTATAAAATTGAGTACATCATTTAGATGATCTTTTAATAGCCAAAACTTGGATGGAGACAATGACTGGGAAAAGAAATATCCGAAGAAGGACTGAAACTTACATGGATATCTCGGTTTCTGAGAATAGATTTTAAATAGCTCCAGTGATAGGACAAAACATTTTCAAGGAGATTGCAGAAATCTTGTCTTAAAATCTAATTAGACCTAAATTAAGTCTTATAAACAATGAAGTCAGGGTGTCATTAGATACTTCAGAAATTACTTGAAAAATACTTTTAGACAATCTTTGGTTTAAAACCTCGGGATTTTTCCAGTTAAAATATGGGACTGGCCACAGGACATGGAGAGCAAGTACAGAAGAAGATATGGGCAGGCCATTCTAGATTGGTAAATGGCCGATTTAAAAAAGCAGCAGAACTTCCATACTGTAGATCTTCACACCTGCCCACCAGAATTTTAAAAGTTTATACAGAGACTTTAATGGGCTTCAGTCATAGGTACCTTCCAGATGCTCTCAAAACACATTTGTTCCTGTTAGGAATAGCACTTGTCAAAGTCAAACAGGCAAGAAAGACTTTACTCAAGAGATTATTGAAATAGGGGAGAGGGACTGAACTCAATACCACTGAAACAAAAGAGTGGAGAATTTTAAGAGCTGGGATGGGGGAAATTGCAGACAACCTGTATTTGCTCATTGACTCTCATCCAGTTTTAAAAAACTTTCAATATCTTCATGATAGGAGATAGTTTTACAACTGAGAGCAAGTTACACACTGAAGTTAGACTCGGGCCATTCTAAGGACACTGGAAGATGGGGAAGGTATCTCCTACAATGTTTACATTTCAAAGAGAGGTTTCCCAAGTTCTTGAGGAAGACGTTCCCTGGGCTTAAAACTAGCAAGTGACTTCTCAGTGGAGTTATACACTTTTTCAAAGAGCTGAGAATGAATGTGCAATTACAAGTTAACGTTAAGTAAGTGTTTTAAGAAAAGGGAGGTAAGACTGTCTTAGTCTGCTTAGGCTGCTATGAGAGAATACCATAGACTGGTGATTTAAACAATTATTTCTCACAACTCTGGAGACTGGGTGGCCCAAGATCAGAGTATTGACAGGTTCTTTTCTTTTCTTTTTAAGATTCTATTTATTTATTTGACAGAGAGAGAAATCACAAGTAGACAGAGAGGCAGGCAGAGAGAGAGGGGGAAGCAGTGTCCCTGTTGAGCAGAGAGCCTGAAGTGGGGTTCAATCCCACGACCCTGAGATCATGACCTGAGCCCAAGGCAGAGGCTCAACCCACTGAGCCACCAGGTGCCCCGACAGGTTCTTTTCATGTTGAAGACACTCCTCCTGGCAGTGCAAATGTCTGCTTTCTTACTGTGTCCTCATATGATGAAGAGAGAGAGAGCTCTAGTGTCCCTTTTTCTTCTAATAAGGACACTGTCCCTATAGGATTAGGGCTCCAACTTTATGACCTCATTTAACCTTTACCACCTGATCATGGGCCCTATTTCCAAATACAGTTGGGGTCTGGGGCTTAGCTCATCTAAGTCTATAGCTAAACATGTCCAGTATTCCTGATTCTAAAGCAAAATAAGGCTGAGACTCATGGTGGAAAAAAGTAAACAAATAAGAGAACATTGTTTCCTGTGCAATTCGTCAAACAGAAAAACGATACTCTTGCAGAATCTGAGCGTTTACAGCAAAATTGGGATCTTTCACACTTGCTTGCTTTTTATTGGTGGGCCTTGACAATAGTGTCAAATAAAACTACCTACCCCCAAATTAAAATACTATTGAAAAAGTGCAGTAATTTTCATGCAAATGGTCAGAGGTCTTCCATGGATATAATTTCATAAAAACATAAAGTTGGATTTATTTATTAGGTATGATACACTGATCACTTACTATCATTAATACGTTGAATTTAAAAACAAATAACAAGTGTTAATAACATTCTCAGCATCTCAAATCTAGAATAATTAGACAATATTTTGTTATATTGTGGTCTACTATTTCACCCACTTTATCATCATAATGTTACATGCTGCTTTATTTAATTTGATAAATTTTATTTTCTATTAGAGACCAATTTGGAAAGGGATATTTGAAAGAAATATTATGCCTGTGCCTGCATAATACTGACAGCGAATGCCTCCTTAAATTGTGTGCCCTATGTGCCTCGTTTGCCACATTCTAGCCCTGGCCACAGTAAATAAGAGCAAGAACAAGTTTGAGCCCACAAACATGAGCGGAAGCACATGGAGACAAGCTGACACCGATGTCAGTTTATTGCATTTTGCCTTGATTTTATGGGTGTCTTGTATCAACCATAGAGCTGAACACATACAGCTGGACCAAGAAACTAAAGGCAGATCCTAAGAAAGGTTATGTATTTACAGGGCCAGTAGCTGTGTCATGCTAATAAGATAAACAAGTAGATAAGTAGCAATATATCTGATCTACAAAACAGCTGTTGCTTCACTTCTGTCTTTCAAGTATCTTGTATAAGAAGTTCTCCAATGACCCATCCGAATGGGAAATTAGCAAGAAAGAGATTTCTGAGAACTGCAGTTTAGACTAGCCAAGTGGACATCTAGCAAAGTCACCCAAGTAGGTTTGATTGTTATTTAATATATTAAAATATCTGTATTTATTAAACAGTTTTGTTTTTTACTTACTTAGAATTTTTTTTAACGTTCTCTATATATTTGGGGGGGTGCCTGCGTGGCTCAGTCGGTTAAAGCCTCTGCCTTCAGCTCAGGTCATGATCTCAGGGTCCTGGGATCGAGCCCCACATCATGCTCTCTGCTCGGCAGGGAGCCTGCTTCCCCCTCTCTCTCTGCCTGCCTCTTCCTACTTGTGATCTCTCTATGTCAAATAGATAAATAAAATCTTTAAAAAAAATAAATTAAAAAAATATATATATATTTGGTAAAACGAATTACTAGGGATTATTCTCTGAAGGTAATATGAAAATATTCAGAAATAAAGTTTTTAATAAATATTGAAATTTTCTGATTGTTACACTATTTCATAAAATAATTATGAGGATGGAAGATACAATATTTAGGGTTTTGAGATGCTTCATTGGTTATGGTTCAGCTATTTTAACTTACAGACAAGTTTTATTTTGCCATTCTGTTGTTTGTCCTTCAAACACTGTCAATTTTTTTTGCAGTTGATATTTTCTGGGAATATAATAAATCAATTTTTTAAAAATTTCTTTCATCTGTGAAAAATACTTTGTCAACTCCAAATTGAAGAATTGTCTTTGCAAAATTGCCTCTAATAGTAAGCTGTTAGAATTACATTGTTTTCATGTTCATATCAGCTAGGTAAGATTTGTTCTTTAGTCCATGATAAATATATTTCAGTACTACAAGAATAATAAGGCTTAGATGCTAATTGGTGAAAGAGCAAGTATAAATGTGTAAGTTTTAGATTAATTTATTCTGGGTTTACTTACCTTTCCATAGTAGCTTATATTTAAAGATTTTTATTTATTTGATACAGAGAGAGAGAAAGAGAGGGAAAACAGGAAGGGGGAGTGGAAGAGGGGGAATCAGGCTCCCTGCTGAGCAGAGAGCCAGATGTGGGGCTCCATTCCCGGACCCCAGGATCATGACCTGCGCCTAAGGCAGAGGCTTAACAACTGAATCACCCAGGTGCCCCCATAGTAGCTTATATTTAACTTTCATTATGTTTATATCCAAACTAAGGTCTACATATTCCTGAAAAATTAAATATTTTGGTGCTCTTACAATATTAAGTGGAGTTAGACTCTGTTGTTAACCCCTGTTATTATGTAGGCAATCGCTAAGCTTAAAATAATTCCACAATATTGTTATGAGTTTCTATGGTGACAAAGAGCTTATATTGATAGATAAAAATAGATGACGAAGTGATGGTGTTTCTTGCATTGTAAAATTTGTTACCATTATCTATAACTTCTTCATCTCATGCATTGTTCCCAGGTCTTCTCAAAGTATATGAAAACTTAAAATAGACTCTTTTGTGGAACTCCATAGGCTTTGCAGCTGGTTAATTTGTTCATTGCTAGTAGTGCTGGAACAACCCATGACACCTAAATGCACTCTCTGGCACACTGTGGGACTGCTAACACATCATTACAGATGCCGCTGTTAAGCTTTCCTGGAATTATGTATCCCAGGGAGCTAATTTATAGGCCTAAAGGATTTAATATAGGTGTTGAGTAAGTTGAATTTGGATTTCCCATAATTGGCAAATGTTAATTGAAATGTATTCTCATTTGTCAGAATAAATAATCAGTTCCAGTCTTCAGCACATTTATTCCACAGTTTTCCCCATTTACTTCCAACATCTTACTAATAACCTTTATATGAATTTGAATGTGGTATTGGCCAGTATGATCTTTCTCTGATGGAGGAACTCTGTGACATGTGGTACATGAAATAATTTTCTGAAAAGGAAAGAGTTTTGTCATTATGGCACAGAAGGGCCATGTTAAATCCTGCATTATTCCTCCCATGAATTTCTTGGGATCATTACTATGTACTGGACCAGTGTCTAAAATCACAAGTGCATCGTTTTCTGGTTATCAAGACTGGAGCACACACCTGAAATGTAGTTAAGTAGTCTTTCTATTTCTAGGAAATAAATAAATAAATATATATATATATATATATATATATATATATATATGAATAGGAAGGTTCTATTTAACTTTGAGTTTATATCATATGAATATAATTATTGTATTATTATATATTTATAATAACATAAATTTATATTATATTATATGATATATAAATCCTACTTCATCAGAACATTCAATGATATTTTTCATTCTATTGGGAGAATACTAAAATTTCATGAGCTATTTCTTTCTAGGTATAAATATTGAAAGTGATCAATGTCTCTTAAGGTGGACTTACATGGGAGGAAATTAAGTGACTCTTCTGAATCAATTAATTCAATACTAATAACAACCATGTGATATTGGTACTATTAGTATTCTCATTTTATAGAGAAGAAAAGCAAAATAAAAGGAGGCTAACTTTCAATTTGGACTTCTACGAACTTCTCTCTATTCCTTTCCAGAAAGAGCAAAGTGTGAATTTTAACTGCTAGTAGCTAGGAATTCCTATGAAGAACTCTGTGCAGTAGTGACCCCCTAAATAGGTAACCAGAAAGTTTCTTGATCAAACAAACTAATTATTAACCCAACACAGGTATGATGAACAAGGCCTTGAGAGAAGCTTAGTAAATCTCAGAAGGGGGAGGACAGTGAAATATATTTGAAGAACTTTTAGGGTCTGCGTCCCATCAAGATTCAAGTCTATGAATGTGGGATACTAATTGGGGCTAGGAATATTGTGACATAAAAGTTTAGAATTATGAGCAAAGACAGGAAATGATCTTAAGTTTTCTGATAGTCAACTACTTGTTCAGGTGAACAAAAATTTTCCTTTTAGGAGATCTATTTGCTGAAATGAGCAAATTACATTTGCTTATAGGATTTTCCTGAATCAAATACAAAATCTAATTACTGGTCTTTAGCCTTAAATTCTTGACCAATAATGTCTAGGGAAAAAAGTCAAGAAGAGTCAAAATGGTAGGAGGGTAGGTTCAGTTCTCAGTTAAGATTGCTAAGCAATTATATTAATGCAAGTAATTTCAATTCTCAATACCATTCTCAAAAAGGAAAATTCTCATCATATGAATGAATTATAAAGACTTATAAAAAAATGAAAAATCCTATTAATTTGGGCTTCACAATTACTACATTGCTGCTATGGATAATTTTCCAATGTGGAAATAACTCCTATTATGTTATATAAGACTGTTCTGTCCAATACAATAGCCACTTGCCACACATAGCTATTTAAAGTTGAATTTTACTTAATTCAAATTTAGAAGCCAATTCCTTAGTCATGATAAACATACTTTAAATGCTCAATAGCCACCTGTAGCTAGTGACTATCATGTTAGACAACTCAGAATTATAGACCATTTCTATCATCAAAGGAATTTCTATGGTACAACATTGATCCAAGATAATTCTTCATATTCTGAGAGCTGATTTAGAATATATTCAGGTTTTACAAATCATAATTGTTATTTCTGGGCTTTTGGAACAGTAGTCTTATATATTGAATAGGATCAAGGCAATCAAATTGTCATGTAGTGGCATTTTACATTAGTTATTATTTTTTCATGTGAATTGACAATGTGTTGTGCAATGCAATTTTGTATCAAACTCCTATTGGTCTATCAATTTTTCATTTCACTATTTTTTGATAAAAAGCTATTAGGGGCAGTAGGGCATATATACTTTTTTTCTTAATGGTTCATTGAATGTTCATTAGATATTTATGGGCACACTAAAAATAATACCACTGAGTCATTTCTGGGAAATGTAAAAATACATAAGAAGAATATCATCATGAGCTATAAAATTTTAATGTATATTAAAATTAAACACCTATGACTTCATAGTTTTACTGTATTCCATGATAAAAAAACAAAAAGCAAGATTTACAAGTAGTTGATGACACATAATTTCTTTCAGAACAGAATAATTTAGATGGAATTATAAGGGAACAATTAGCAACTTGATTTTTCACCAGTTCTTATTTCTTTTTTTTTTATGAAATACCTTGAAATAATAAATAACTAAACGTTGTCATTAAACTTCAATGAGTCAAGTACAATAAATTAAGAAACCAATGCAATAAATTATGAATTCTGTCACATATACATACATGTATGCTTTCTTCAGCTCCGAATTGGTTTGTAGGGCTAACATCAAGGAGTTCTGTTCTTAACATTTTGAATAACGTCTCCATAAACCGAGCATCTGAAATTTATTGAGGATGTTTTCCTTGATTTTTAGTAATTCCAAAATTTCACTTTAGTGCCTTTTTCTTTTTTTAATGATCGCAGTAGAAACGTCTGACTCCTACTGTCTAAGTTGGTGAAAGTAGAGACATCTCCCCCCAGTGTTCCACTGTGCTCACCAAAATGACAGATGTTCTAAGATCTTGCAGATGAATTTATCTTGCGCTTTTTAATGGAAATTCTCCAATCTCTTATTAAAAAACAAACCCCTCAAAACACCACGGAACAAAAGAAACCTCCTCCATCTCAGCAAATTGTTCGTTCAGCAAGTGTGCCTTCCTGGGCCATGCAGTGCACCTGCGCAATGCAGGTCACTCTGGTCCCCAACCCCGCAGCCCCTCCTCAGCCGGCCAGCAGCTCATGGTCTAGACTCCGCACCACTTTGTCGTTCTCAGCCACCAGTCAGCCCTACAACGCTAGAGTCAGCGTCTCTGGCAGCTTGTTCAACTAGATCAGCAAGGACACCCACCACAAGAAGGAGCTGAAGTTCTTCCACATGTCTGAGGGGCTGATTCAGAAACTTCTGACCCTGAAGGAAGCGTTTGCCCCTTCTGTGAGTCCTTGTTGCTCACATTGGAGGATGCTGACTTTCAGCTTAAACTCATGCTACTTCTTGTGGACCAGTGCAGTACTGGCAGGGCCACCTTCATCTGGCACCTGTTTGAACAGGACTTCCCAGGAACTCCCATCTGGCCTTGCACACCACTGACTCCTTCATTGTGGTGGTACACGGGCCTCACCAGGGGCATGTTGCCCAGCTACATGTTGGTGTGGATGTGCGGTGCCTCTTGTGCTAGCTCAACACTTTTGGCAATGGATTCTTGGGCAGGTTCATGTGTGCCCACTACCCAACCCAGTGCAGGACAGCATATGCATCATGACATATCCAGGGTGCTGTCTGGAAAGAAGTAGTGCATCAGCAGAGGCTACGACTTGTGGAGATCCTGGAGTAGGTTGCAGAGTGTATCAACTGCATCATACTGCTTTTTGAAACCCTTAAGCAGACATCTTTGAAGAGTTCTCAAAAGTCATCATGGCCCTAAAAATCAGGAGGACAAGATTTGGGCTCTGGGGAGTGAGGTCTACCACATAGAGACCCATCAACTCACACTGGCTAGGGGAGCCTCTTGTGGTCCCTGGAGAAGATCAACACCCTTGAGGTGGTCAACTACTTTTGCTTTCACCTGCTTCCAGTCCCTGACAACCATTGGCTCTCCTAGGCCAAGGAGCAGAGCCTATTAAAAGAAATCCAGTCTCTGCCCCCAAATACTGTCCTCAGAAAACTCAAAGAAAGTGGGTGTGGCTGACCAACATCCATGCCTACCTACATCATTAGTTCCCTCAAGGAGGAGATGCCCAATGTCTTCAGTAAGGAGAACAAAAAGAATAGGTGAACAACCTGGGAGAGGGCTACCAGAATATTGGGTGGGAATATCAGATCTGCCCAGTGATTTCCCAAGCCTCTTCAAAATGCAAGAACTCCTGAAGACACAGGACTTTACTAGATTCCAGGCCTTGAAACCCGAACTGCGAGATGTGATGGTTGACATGTTAACCAACAATATCCCCAGGTTGATGGTAATGGTTTTCCAGAGGCATCCTTGATGCCGTCCAGGCTGTAAAGGGCAGTGCCTTGACTGGCAGTATTAACAGGCTTATTTAGGCAGGAATACAGGAAGGGGTCGGCAAGTTTATTAATGACATAGAGTGGACTTGTCCACCTACAACAATATATACTATCTTCTAAACACTGTCACCTGTCAACAGCAAGATAATGACTAGATAATTACTACCAGTGCCACAAGAGACATGGTGACATCCAAGTTGCCCGATATGTGCTGGGGAAGGTCTGGAAGCTGGTAGATTGGACTAGAGCAGGCTACTGGATGAGGAATTTGTATGAGACAACAACTTCATTAAATTAACACTGGAAGACCACAAGCTACCTACTGATATACCCCCAGACCTGATCCCAGCCTACAAATGGAGGCAGGGAGTGACTGGCCATATTTCGGGTCCCTGTGTTCATCTTGTCATCTCAACGCCTGGCCAGGAAGAGGTTGAGAGGGAAAGTGTCACTAGTTCTCAGTCTGCATAAAGACAGAGCAGATGCTTCTCCAGTGTTTAAAAAGGTAAAAAGAAAAAAATCATAACATAAGAGTACTGAAATAATATCTTAGTATCTACCTACTACTCACTTGAAATTAGTTCACCATGAGCCAGTTACTCCATTAAGCTCTAAAATAGATACCATCTTTTCATAGTTACTAAAGCTCAGTGAGAAAAGTTATGTCAAATTTTGGTTATAGGATTCTGAATCTCAGTAAGATACAACTTTGTAAGGAATTTATGGTTAATACATGGTAGAAACAAATTTCAAATCTGAATTTCAAGTATCCTTGATTTCTAAAACAATGTTTTTTAGTTCCAGTTATTATATCCATCTTCAGGAAATTTAATACTTCACATCGGTTTAGCAAGAACTATCATTGCCTCCATAATTAAGGCTCTTCTTGTCAATCCATCTTAATACTCTTCTTACCTCAAGCAGTCTTACTGCATGCTTATAGATCTATTTTTTATAATCAGTTTTGCTGTTTGGGAATTTCACATAAAAGTGCATTCATTTGCCTGGCCTCCTTCATGCAACATGTTCAATGTTCTTGGGATTCTTCTTCGTTGTTGCCTGTATTATGGTTGATTCCTTTTTATTGCTAAAAAAATTCCATTACATAAATGTGCTACAATTTGTTTATCCTACCTCCTATCCATAGATTACTTCCAAGTTTTGACTACTATAAATAATTGATTATTTGGGGCTGATGATGGGTAAGTTTGATTGCAAAGGGACTTGAGGGAACATTTAGAATTATGCAATTAGCTATGCAAGTGCCTACATTCAGATGCACTTTAATGTCTGTAAATAATATCTCAATAAATTTAATAAAATATCTGTTCTTTATATGGTGATCAGAATGAGTTGTAAATATCACAGATAGGACTGTTCCACTACTTTTATTTCCATGCACTTCAGTTATTTCCTCTATTTTTCAGGAAAATACGAAGTTTCTTAGAACTTACACTCAAGCCTTTTCTGCTCTCATTACCAAAGATTGCCTACCTTACCTTCTAACTACCAGCTTTCTAACTTGATCTTCTTACAATACTTTTATGCTCAAATAACAAATATGTTTACTTTCTTGCACATGCTACAGTAATTTAGACATTTCCTGAAATTCTCTCTATTTTATTCTGTATGTGCTACCTTTATTACGCCCACACATACACTGTCAGCATCACCGCTAACACAGTCAACAGAACCAACAATTCTACCACTCTGCACACTAAGTAATTACAATTCTCATTCTTCAGATTTGGATCAGGTATCATCTCTATAATCTCCATGGTTTGACGACATCTGAAACTAATGCAACAGTGTTATGTTAACTATACTAAAATTAAAATTTTAAAAACAAGAAAATAAAAACAATCCAGCAATTTGGATAAGTTACATCTTCTTAGCTATTTTATTCCCTTTACTTTCTTAAAATTTATACAATTGCATTGAAATTATCTCATAATTTTCTCATATGATTATACTTTTCTTCAGATTTAAGCATCTTAAATAAGTATAATTTTTTATTCACCAAGTAACTCATAATGTTTGGTAAATAGTAAAAAAAAATATATTGAATTAAATTCAGCTGAAATAAGTAAGGAATATTTGTTTTAAATATAATAGCTTCCTCATAGCTAAAACAATTTGAATGATATTCTGGCTTCATTACACAAACATATGGTTGAAGATATTTTCTGTGTATGCCTAAATTCTCTTTTACACATCAATCTGTTATTATTTTATCACATTTTCATGTCATAAATACTTTGTCTAACTTTTTCTTCTCAATTAAATTAATTTTTGACACAAACGTAGCATTTGCCTTTAAGAAAACCTAATCCTATGTAAGATAATTTGCCACTTAGATCAACAAACTTCATTTTGCTATGAATTTTCCTTAGTTTGATTTAATGTGGCAATAAAAACATTCTAATACCTTCATAATATAGATAACCAAGCCATTTTTTCTCTTTTCCAGAATAGATTAAATAAGTGGATTAGAATCTAAGGTACATTGTATATATCTTCATAAAGAACTTCTTTAAGACTGATAAAAGAGAAAGAACTTAAATTGATAAAATTATATTTCTCATAGTCTTAAATATTTCAGAGAGAGAATCCATAGCACTGATGTTAATAGTTGTGATTTTTATATTACAAAATAAACTGCATATATATAGGCACAACACTATGCATCATTAATGTAAATATCTATAAGTAAATTAATATGGGTAATTTAAAAATATGTAGACTTCTAAAGTTGTATATAATCCTTACAGAAGTAATTAAATTGATATGAAATTTTAATACACCTTCTTATAGACTTTTTATATAGAATGAAGAAAAAGTAATTCAAAACTCCCAAGCAAAAGTGGTTACATGTACCATAGGTGTTTAGAAAATTTTTAGTAAATAAATGAGTGAATAGATGTCTTCTCTGAATGATAATGCTGATAATGTGAGTAATACATGGTAATTGATCCATATCCTAGTAGGTATCACATAAAAGCATGTGTAAGGTGGGGCCTCAGTTATTCCCCTGTAATATAATCATAATAATCATTTTTACCTCAATGAATCTGATTACCTGAACAGATCATCTGTTATTGAATAACTGAGTGCAGTTATCAAAACAATGCTTGGCACGTAAGTACAGTGTAATTGTCAGCTGTTGCCACAATTGTGACTATAAACAATGTTACCATGACTAGTACTCGGTTCTGCTTCACTCTGTACCTCAGTTTTGTCCTCTATAATTGAGGATAATAGCATGCTTATTTTATAGGTTTCTTATGAGAGTTCATTGAGTTGATACATGTTAAGAAGTTGTAAGCACTTAAGAGAATATCAGTCATTGAGTGAGTGCAATAAAAATGTTAGCTCTTAGTTTTAATTTTTATTTTTATTCTATCTTTGGCAAGTCTCATATTCATTCACAATCCTGGTTTCTCCATTGATCGAGTACAAGATAAAAAATACAATTATTAGAAATGTGTTCATATTTAAATTTCGTAATTTTGCATTAATTTGAGAATGAAAAGTTTTATTCATTAGTAATCTATTTTTTTAAGATTTTATTTATTTACTTGAGAGAGCATGAGAGAGATCACGAGAGGGAGGAGGGGTCAGAGGGAGAAGCAGACTCCCTGCTGAGCAGGAAGCAGGATGTGGTATCATCCCAGGACTCCAAGATCATGACCTGAGCTGAAGGCAGTCACTTAATCAACTGAATCCAGGAATCCCTTCATTAGTAATCTAAATAAGCCAAATACATATAGATGTATTTATCAATATGTACTCTGTAACATTTAAAAAAAAGAAAAAATCAACCCCAATACCTATCCAAAAAAGGATTATTTCCATTAATTCAAATATGTTAATAATAAAATACTGAATATAGTTTTTGACATTCAAGAATTTTGGTATGTCTATATGTACTGACTTATAGAGATAGTCAAAATATATTACTGTTTCGAAAAGTACAAAGATTATATATAATATACATATACATATATATATATGTATCTCATTTAAATAAAAGGGAAAAGAAAAAATAACCAGTTATGGAGACTTACCAGTTCTTGTACCCAAGGACTGGATTTGGAGGAATAGGTAGTATATATGTAATATATATGTACATACATATATACTATATGTATAATATATGTATGTATGTACATTTTAGAAGAGACACATATATAATGTAATATAATATATGTATATTTCAATTACAATTCATAAATGCTTAAATTATAATTTGTTTTTGAGTAATATAATTATTTAAAATTATAGTTGTGGTTTTAATGAATTACAGTGCAAAAGAGTTAAGAACTATTCTGTTTTTAGAAAAAAAAACCTTGTTTTGCATAATCATATTTCTAGCTTACCAATTATATGAAATTGTTATGTAATAGTTTCATTTGTGGTGTAATACATACCTACCATGGATTAAAAATGCCATAAAAATTTAATTGCCTTGAATTATTTTTAAGGAAGTCATCAGCTTTGTTCATGGTAAATGCCAACTAATAGGAAGTCATCTTTGGTGAATTATTGATGTGCTATATTACTCTAATTGTTTAAATAAATTAAAATACAGAATCATAATCACTTCCGTCTAGAGAACTACATTTCTCAGAATTCCCTCCCATATTTGGCTTTGGGTTAAAATTTGTCAATGAAAGAAGGTTTTAAGTGAGTAAGATGTCATAGTTGAAAGCAAAGCCAGTATTCAGGAGTTTGTGGGTTCAGACACAGTACTTTTAGGTTTAGTGGCTTCAAATGAGACAACTTCCTGGAAGTAATAAGCTTTGCAGGTATCCAAGCAAATTCTTTGTATTATGTTTCTAAAAATGATAGTCATTTAAATATATCGATACTTTTTTCCTTAGATTTGAAAAATGAAAGAACCACATTAAATTTGAGTTAATTAAAATTTGGAGAATGCTGGACTATTACTTTTTTAATTCTTCCTTTCAAAAAGTGAAGGAATCTATCTTTATATAGACTGGTGACAATTCCAGGAAATTCAAACATGCTTTAAATGTAAAATAAAAGGAAAAACAAACAAAAAAAAAATAGGAGATTCTCCCTAAACTGTCAAGTGCATATGAGCACTTTTCTTAGTTCTCTGGCCAAAATGAAAGTTTCCTTTGGGTTTTGCTGTGCAACACAGCCCTGCTATGTTCTTACCCCTTGAGTGTTGGGAAAATAAATAACAAAACAAAACCAAAGCAGAAACAAACTAAAACCAGATAGCAACTTTTTATATGTTTCTTTGTTTTCATCCTCCTCCCCATCTGCTGAATTTTGCTTATTGTTTTAAGTTTTCATAGAGTTATTTAAATTTTGTCCAGAGATTTTAGTTATGATCAACAAGAAAGATGGGCAATAGTGGGTTTATTCTATCTGGAGTGGAATCAGTAGTCAATAAGTATGTAATTATTCAAAATCTAGGGAATTAATTTGTCACAGGCAAAGTAAAAAAGACCTGTAAGGAGATAAGATCAGAACAAATGTCATAGTACTTGTGGATGCCAACTGAACAAACCTTTTAGAACTTCTTAAAGTTTTATTCCAAGTCAGATTAAGAAAGCTGCCCAGAATACAAAAAATTCAAAAGAAGAAAGTGCTCAGGCAAAGCTACATTTGGTGCATGGTTATATACATTTTAACATAAAAAGCTACAAATCATTAGGACATTTCAGAAAGTTGCAAACCTTATCTTAAGCTTCTATTATATGCAGGGCTATATGATTTTGATCTTATGGGAACCAGGGAGAGTTTTTCCTTTTCCTTGTCTTTGTATCTGAAATGTAACTTTTTGGTTGTTGTGTTGTGTTTTGTTTTGTTTTGTTTTGTTTTTAAATGAAGCAGTTGTGCAGTTTGTGCCTGGGTCAGAAATAGAGCCAATACTTTCAGGCTTTGCTGAGTCATTTTAACCTTGATAAATGTTAACCTATAGTTTCCCTAGAACCTAGGAGCAGGGCCTACAAACATTAAAAGCTGAAAATTTTTTATGTTTCATACCTGAGGACAAGAAATAGTTCCTGGAAATTTTCAAATATAAACAAAAACTAGCAAAATTAATAATTAGCAAGGTTTTTTTAATAAGGAATTTTGGTCTAAATAAATCATGAGTACACCAGGTGTTTGGAGCACTAACAGAATAATTCAGTGATTAAAATGGATTGCTGTTTTCGAGCACAAAAACCCTGATCATTTGTAACAATACAAATACTAAATTTACTTTTTGCATTCTTCTATGTAATAATTTGTAATATTCATGAACATTCCTTATGTGACTAAATCCATTAACATTAAACTAGTTTCACTTTTTAAAAAGATAATTTACTATTTCTCTTGAATCCATTATATGAAAGTAAGAAAAAATTAGGCAAGTGTGGATGATTTTATCTAACATTTAAAATTTGAATTGTGATTTCAAATTTGTATTTGTATTTTTTTAATCATTTATTGTCTTTGTTTCAATCTTACTATGCTATTTAATAACATGCCAGTGTGTATGTGGGTGTGGTGTGTTTAGATTTGCACACATCTGTAACTGATTGTAATTGATAAAATAATGATCTGAAAAAAAATACTTGCTTCTGCTTTATTAAATATATGGATATACAATGAAATCAACTAAAATAATTCTAAATGATAGTAAAATTTATTAGAAGATATAAAATATTTTCTTTTTACTTATTTTCTTTTTATTATTTTATTTTTCCAAAGATTTTATTTATTTATTTATTTATTTATTTGACAGAGACAGAGATCACAAGTAGGCAGAGAGGCAGGCAGAGAGAGAGGGAGGAAGCAGGCTCCCCACTGAGCAGAGAGCCCGATGCGGGGCTCAATCCCAGGACCCTGAGATCATGATCTGAGCCAAAGGCAGAGGCTTTAACCTACTGAGCCACCCAGGCACCACTATTTTTAAAAAAATATTTTTATTTATTTATTTGAGAAAAAAGAGAGAGAGAAAGCGAGCATGAGCAAGAGGGAGATAGAGAAGCAGGCTCCCCACTGAACAGGGAACCTGACATGGGACTCAATCCCAGGACTGTGAGATCATGATCCAAGATGATGGCAGATGCTTAATTGACTAAGACACCCAAGTGCCCCAAAGCAAGATATATTTTAAAACTAAAATGATATTATTCAAATTTGTTAGAAAAGTTGTCTGTCAGAAATATTGACTAGACTCTTTTTTTTTTTTTCTGAAAGATTTTATTTATTTATTTGACAGAGATCACAAGTAGGCAGAGAAGCAGGCAGAACGAGAGAGGAAGGGAAGCAGGCTCCCTATTGAGCAGGGAGACTGATGCGGGGCTTGATCCCAGGACTCTGGAATCATGACCTGAGCCAAAGGCAGAGGCTTTAACCCACTGAACCACCCAGGGACCCCACTGACTAGATTCTTAACAAAAATAAAACTCTATATTCTTACATCAAGAATTCTTTAAATTCTTTAGTCAGACCAAATGCTCTGTGTCTACTTTTACTTCTTACCTAGGAAGAAAACCCATTACCAGTTCTTCATTAAATTTTTTCTTCCACAGTATGGTTCCAAAAGGGAAATATTGGAAAAATTACTTTTTAAACATTTTAGAATATATAGTTTATCCACACTAGATATTCCCAGAGTGTGCATATAATGATGGAAGCATATTTTTATGTTGTCTAATCTCCAAAGTTTCTCAAAAGAAGGCAAAATAAGAAGAAAAGAACTGGAAAAAGACAAGGAAGAAGTACCTGGAATTTATTTTAGACTTACATAAAATCACCACTGTGAAAAGCTAATTCCCTGTGCAATTGGGGAGAGTTTTGTTTGTTGTCATTGTTGTTTTGTTTTTGTTTTGTAGAAAGATGCATTTTGACAACACAAAAAAAGAGAAAGAGATTTTTACTTCCTTGGTTAAATTTATTCCCAAGTATTATTGTTTTCAATGTTATTGTGAATGAGTTTGTTTCCCTTTTTCCTTTTCTGATTTTTGCTGTTAGTATATGGAAAAAAAAACAGTTTTCTGTGTGTTGTTGTTGTTGTTCTTGTTTAATCCCACCACTTTACCGAATTTGTTAATTTGTTTGGAGGAGTCTTTAGCATTTTCTCTATATCTGATCATATCCTCTGCAAACAAAGAAAATTGTACTACTTTATTGTCTATTTGATGCATTTTATTTCATTTTTCTTGCTTTACTACTTGGGTTAGGATATCCAGTATTATGCTATAGAGGAGTTGGTGAAAATGGATACCCTTGTCTCATTCCTGACCATAGAGGAAAGCTTTTAGTCTTTCAGTATTGAGTGTGAGTATGATTTTTTCTGTGAGTTTGTCATATATGGCCTTTATTGTGTTGAGGTGTGTTACTTCTATACTCAATTTGTTAAGTGTTTTCTTTTTCTTTTTAATCATAAAAGGATATTGTATTTTGCTAAATGCTTTTTCTGACTCTTTTTAGATGACTATATAATTATCTTTGGTTTTATTAATGTGGTGCATCACATTTATTAATTTGTGGATAAATCCCACTGATTATGACATATGATCCTTGGAATGTGTTGTTCAATTCTGTTTGCTAATATTCTGTTGATAATTTTTATATCTATATTTATTAGCGATATTGGCCTGTAATTTTCTTTTCCTTATAGTATCCTCATCAGACTTTGGTATCAGGGTAATGCTGGCCTTGTAAAATGATTTGGGGAATAGTCCCTCATTTTCATTTTTTTTTTTCAGGAAATTGAAAAAAATTGGCATTAATCTTTAGATTTAGTGGAATTAGTAGAATTCACTAGAGGAATCTGGACATGGCTGTGTTGGAGGATTGTTGATTATGATCTATCCTCTTGTTTGTCTGTTTGGATTTTATATTTCTTCATGATTTAGTCTTGGTAGGTGGTATGTTTCTACAAATTTATCCATTTTCTCTAGGTTATTCAGTTTGCTGGCATATAATTATTCATAGCAGTCTCTCAGGATCCTTTGAAATTTTGTGCTATCAGGTGTAATCCATCCTCTTTCCTCTTCATTTCTGATTTTATTTATTTGAGTCCTATCCCTTTTTTCTCAGTCTAATAAAGGTATAAATTTTGATAATCTTTTCAAAAAATTAGTTCTTCCTTTCCTTGACCTTTTCCATTGTGGCTCTGATCTCTATTTCATTCATTTCCATTCTAATCTTTCTTATTTCTTTCCTTTTGCTAACATTGGGCTTAGTTTATTTTTCTTCTTTAGCACCCTGAGGTATAAAATGTGTTTGGAAGTGGAAAATTTATACAGAAAACTACATGAATTTGGTGAAAGATATTGAAGAAGACACAAAAAAATGGAAAGATAATTTTTTGTTCACAGATCAGAAGAATTGATCTTGTTAAAATAGCCGTATTACTGAAAGCCATTTTTAGATTCAATGCAATCCTTATCAAAATTCCAGTGCCATTTTTTATGGAAATAGAAAAAAAATCTTAAAATTTTTATAGAGTCACAAAACATCTCAAAGCTAAAATAATCCTGATAAAGCTGGAGACATCATACTTTCTTATTTCAATACATTACAAAACTATGGTAATCAAAACAATATAGTACTGGCATAAAATAGACCCAAAGAAGAGATCAAGAGCCCAAAAATAAATACTTGTATATATGGTTAACTGATATTTTACATTGGAAGCCAAGCATACTCAGTGAGGAAAATACCATCTTTCAATAAATGTACTGGGAAAAATGTATAACCATATGCAGAATTAAATTGTACTCCTATCTTACACCACACATAAAAATGAAATTAAAACAGATTAAAGACTTAAATATAAGACCTGCAACTGTAAAACTCCTAGAAGAAAACATAGGAGCAAAGTTCCTCTTGGCAATGATTTCCTGGATATGACATCAAAAACACAAACAATAAAAGCAAAAGTAAATAAATGGGACTACACCACACAAAAAGCTTCTATACATCAAGAGGAATAAACAAGGGGCTCCTGGGTGGCTCAGTGGGTTAAAGCCTCTGCCTTCGGCTCAGGTCATGATCCCAGGATCCTGGGATCAAGCCCTGCATTGGGCTCTCCCCTCAGCAGGAAGCCTGCTTCCCTTCCTCTCTCTCTCTGCCTGCTTCTCTGCCTACTTGTGATCTCTGTCTGTCAAATAAATAAATAAAATCTTTAAAAACAACAACAACAACAAAAAAAGAGGAATAAACAACAAAATGAAGAGGGAAATTATGGGATGGAGGAAAATATTTGTACATTATATATTTGATAAGGGGTTAATGTCTAAAATATGTAAAGAACTCATACAACTAAATAGCAAAAAACCCCCAACAACCTGATTCAAAATGGGCAGTGAAACTTAATAGACATTTTTCCAGAGAAGACATATAAAAGAAAAATGAAATGGTACTCATCAGGGACATGCAAATCAAAACCACAATGAGATGTCACCTCACTTCTATTAGAATGGCTATCACCAAAAAGACAAGAGATAACAAGTATTGATGGAGGGTATATAGAAAGGGAAATTTGTGCCCTTTTGGTGGGAATGTGAATTACTGCATCTATTATGGAAAAATGTATGGTGATTCCTCAAAAAATTAAAAATAGAACTACCATAAGACTCAGCAATTCCACTTTTTGGCATATCCAAAGGTAATAAGAATAGAATCTCAGATATCTGCATCGCCAAGTTGTAACACTATTCACAATAGCCAATGGTAACATCCTAAGTTTCTGCCAATGGATGGATTAATAAAGAAGCTCACATACACACACACACATTTGGCCATGATTAAGAAGAAAATCCTACCATTTGCAACAACTTGAATGAAACTTGAAGGCATTATGCTAAATGAAATAAGTTATGAAGACAAATACTGTATGATATCACCATACGTAGAGCTGAAAAGGCCAAAATCAGAGAAACAGAGAGTAGAGTACTTAGTAAGAACTGAGGGAGACATGGGGAGATGTTGGCCAAAGGATATCAACTTCCAGTTATAATATTAACAAATCTAACATATAGCCTGCTAATTGTAGTTAACAATACTATATTATATACTTGAAAGTTGTCAAGGGAGTAGATTTAAATGTTCTCATTAAAAAAAATAGTAATTACGTGATGAAAGAGTTACCTAATGCTATGTTGGTAGTCATTTTGCAATATGCAAATATATAAAATCAACGTGTTGCATACTTTAAAGTTACATCACATTTCAATTATTTCTCAATAAAGCTGGCAAAAATGAAATTGTCAAATAATTTAAAAATGAGTGAGAGACACCCAGATTAAACAATAACACGTGCCTTTATAGTTTTATCAGCTATATGATTAACAAAAAAGCAAGGTTCAGAAATGTATTCCGAGGTATGGAAATGAAAAAAAGAGGACATTCCTTATGTTGATCAATGTGGTCTTTTAGAGAAGATAAAGAGAATATTCTTAAGAGAGCTTTATTATATTTTCTATTCCAAATCATCTCTCAAATGAACAATCAAAAATTCTCCCCAAATATCCATTGCATATTCAGATTTTGCCTGGTGGAACTATGCCTGTCAGAAAGGTATGCATACCAGAATTGTGATGTTATTAAAGAGAAGTGTGCTTGTACAAGCTCATGTCTCTAAAACCTTGCTAAAGATGTCATTACACTCTGAGTGTCCAATGAAGTCTGGAGTTGGTCAGAGGAAACTACATAAAGCAGTTCTCATGGAAATAGGTGATACCACTAAATAAAGTATCTGCATGTTTTTGAGAAGTTGATTCAAAGTGAAGTTTGTATAAAAAATATTGTTCCAAAGAGATCTTAGGATCCCATCAGGGCTTTGGGATGGTCCAAGGACGGACTGTCAACCCTCTGCTGGGCTCCTCCCATTTCTTTCCTTCTAAACTCATAACAGATGAAAATTAGAATAAACAGACAGATGGTAGTATTGTTAGAAACAGGGCAAATTTTTCCCAACATAAACTTTTTAAACTATGATCATTGAATCAAATAATTATTTTAAAAGTTTCTATTTCCTGGGAGATAAAATGAACTAAGCAGTTTGGAATTCCGTATTGCAACTTAAACCCAATGGATGACTTTCATTCCACTTCACCTGCACCCTTGGAGGTCCTTTTGAAATAGTGAGAGTAAGGAGATCTTGCCTGGATCTCAGTGGGACCTCCAGAGAATGTCATGCCTTGGCGGCTCAGTGGGTTAAGCCTCTGCCTTCAGCCCCGGTCATCATCTCAGGGTCCTGGAATCAAGACCCTCGTCGGACTCTCTGCTTGGCGGGGAGCCTGCTTCCCCCCCTCTCTCTGTCTGCTGCTCTGCCTACTTGTGATCTCTCTCTCTCTCTCAAATAAATAAATAAAAATTTTTAAGAAATAAATAAAATAAAATAAAATTTCAGCACTCCTGTTTTCCCACTTTGAAGGTAACTGAATTTGGAACATATCAATGGAGATTGAAATACTACATATTCAATGATAATTTCTTCCTTATTCAAAATATGCGTTAAAAAAGGTAAGATTTTTAATGGGTTTACAGTGATGTATTTAATAAAAAATTTTATTAAGGTCTAATTTTCAAAAAATTAAAACCGTGGGTCTAAAAAATAAAAATAGAATGAGTATGTGTCAAAAATTGACTCATTTATTAGAGAATCTGTTTAGTAGCACAGCTACCACAAGGAGCCATGGTTCTTTTTACTGGATAATGACAGAAGTTGAGGATGTAGCCTTTATCATCAATGAGTCAAAGGCATGCTAATATGAACTTGCTAATAGATACGAACTTTGTTAATGCATTATTTGTAATACACGATAACATTTCAGGTTATATTTTCAACTAGATAATTTAAAAATTATCAAGCAATTTCAGTGTCCAAAGTATTATTTAAAATTAACAAATCAAAGATGCATTTTTCCAGCGCACAAACTATTCTTGCTTGAGTCTATTTGTACACCTTAGTAAGATTTTGAAAAGTTCATCCAGTTATCCTCTTGTTTTATGTCTGAAGGTTTGGATAGTTCTTTGCAGTTGACATAAATGTTGTAAAACGTTATGTAAGAATAATTTAAGCTTATAAAAATTGCAAAATTGTACAAAGAGTTCACTTGTATTCCTCAACTTCCCTCATCTAATTGTAAATATTTTACCCTGCTTTCTGAGCACCATTATCCAGTAAAAGGAACCAGGGCTCCTTTGTCAAAGTAGTGGATTCTAAGGCTGAAACAGACATACATAATACGGGATGTCTGGAACATCTCTTGGTTCCAGAAAGTAAGAACAGGATTAGAAAAAGGAAGGGGAAGGAAGGGGAGGGGTATGGGTCAAGGAGGAAGGGGGAGGAGTGGGAAGAAAGAGGAAGTGGGGAAAAGGGGAAAGGGTGAGAAGGAAGAAGGAGAAGCAAGCATACTGAAGAAACACGGGAGCCAAACGGAAGGTTTCCTAATGACCAAAGCAGGAATAATTTGAGTAATAAAATGTCAGCATTTTTGTAATACAAAGGATATTTTTTAAAAAGATTTTTATTTATTTATTTGACAGAGAGAGAGAGAGATCATAAGGAGGCAGAGAGGCAGACAGAGAGAGAGGGGGAAGCAGGCTCCCTGCTGAGCAGAGAGCCTGATGCGGGGCTCGATCCCAGGACCCTGAGACCGGGACCTGAGCCAAAGGCAGAGAGTTAACCCACTGAGCCACCCAGGAGCCCCCAAAGGATACTTTTTAAATGAAGGACAAAGACCATGGTGCTACTCATTGGCATAGGAGAAATAAAGACGTTTTTGGTGTGAAATGGAAATAAAAAATGTCAAGTCATTTTTTTTTTCAGTAATATGGAATAGTTACTATAGTGGGCTGTTTGAAAATTCATTCTCTATGATTGTCTCTTCCTACTTACATATACCTTGGAAAGTCTTTCTGCAAATGCAGAATTGCACCTTTCCTAGTTTGAAGACCAGTAGTATAAAATGTGACATTCCTATTTTATATTTATTATTTTTAAAAACATTAAGAAGAAAAATAATTGATCCAAACTCAAAATTTGTCAAGCTTTGCCAAAACTGTATTACTATCTTTAAAACAAATGACTTTATGATGAAATCAGCACAAAGTAAAAAATGGAATGTCTCTTTCTACAAAAAGGATTATATAATATAGTCAATTAACAAATTTTTACTCTCTAAAATATGCCAGATATTCTCAGGAGTCTCTTCCTTCACAGAGCTTGCATTATAGTAAAGAATGTTTATGTAGCACTTAAATACACACAAGGCACATTTATAAATCTGTACGTGTATAAGCTCATTTAATTCTTACAACAACCTTATGAAGTAGTTTACATTAATATTTTTGTTTTGCTAAGTAGTAAACCAAGTTAGACAAAAGAAAAGAAGAGAAAAAAATGCACCAATTTAAGTAATTTCCAATTGAACATTGATTTATTTATTTATTTTTTTTTTGACTCTCTCTGCTTGACTTATTTCACTCAGCATAATCTCTTCCAGTCCCATCCATGTTGCTACAAAAGTTGGGTATTCATTTGCGACAACATGGATGGAACATTGATTTATTTTTAAAGATTTTATTTATTTATTTGAAGGGGAGTGAGAGACAGAGAGAGAGAGAGAGAGAGAGAGCATAGGAAGGGGCTGAGAGAGAGAGAGAGAAAAGCAGGCTCCCGACTAAGAGGGAGTCCGATGTAGGGCTCAATCCCAGGATCCTGAGATCATGACCTGAACCTAAGGTAGACGCTTAACTGACTGAGCCACCCAGGCATCCCTACACTTGAGCTTAAATTAAATAAGGGATTTTTTTATTTTTTGCAGTTATAGGCTTAAAATATATGTGTTGACTTTACAAATGGAGGAAGAGCTTTTAATTTTATAAAATGGTTAATTAAAGAGTTAACTGTCACAGACTTTTAAAAAACAGCCATATAAATAACATGATTCGATTCCAGTAAAAGAAGATAAATAAAAATCAGCTCTAGTGATTACTCAATTTCCATGGAAACTAGAAACATATATTTCTAGAAAATTTGATACTTTATAAATATCAAATCATACCATTGTCTGCAGATGTGCCAGCTCTGTCAAACTTTGCCAGTTATATAAGTATTTCTAAAACAAATGACTTTGTGATGAAAATGGCACAAAGTAAAAAATGCAATGTCTCTTTCTACATAAAAGATTACATAACATAGTACATTACAATCCAATATAATACAATATAATCATAATTTGCTATTAGACTCCAAATGTTAAATTTTGGTAATATTTCTTGATATTTTAAAGGTAAATCTTGCAGTAGTCAAACCTGAGGAGGAAAGACTTATTTCTCTCATACTTTCTTGATATTCCTTATTTTTTTCTAATTTCTGATACATCTTTATGTTACCTGGGGCTATAAGGAAAAAAAATGCAATACTGTGTCATTCAAGCAATAGTTCAATGGTCAAACAAAGATGATTGTAATACTTTTATAATATTCTACTTGTATAAAATCCTTGTGGGAGTCATATGTCATATATTAATCATATTTACTCCTTATAATACAGTTATATCACACCACTAATAGATACTTCTTTGTCTCATACACCACGTGTACAAGAAATTATGAATTAGTATTTATTAACATCTGAAAAAGTTATCTAGTATTCACTTTTCTCTATTTTATATATCTAACTTCATGTATAAAATAATTTAAACTTTATTGCATCATTATTAAGGCATACATATCATTAGCTCCATTAACACTGTTTCCACTGAGATCACGGACATAACTTTCTCTATTTTTATACTTCTGCTTTGAATTATGTGCTCAGATTAATCTGCTTCAAATTTTTTAGCAATTATGCAACTATTCTCACTTAATATATGAAGATTTTACCAGTTATCTCTCAATACAGCCTTATCATTGAGTTATTTTTAAAACTACCTATGTCCTTTTCATCTGTGTATGCATGTTTATATCAGTTCCAACCTTTGTTAATACCAATTTGGCAGTAAAAGTCCAGGTTATCAGCCTTTTTGAACTGACGAAAGTGGTCTCCTTAGCAACAGAAGCACTGCAGAATCTCTCAGAACACCTGTTCTTCCCACTCATAATTCCTGCAGCTGAGATGTATGCTGAAAAGTGTCTTTTCGTTTTGATTTTTGTTTCTGTGTTCAGACCGGTTAGGACAGTGGGAGTTTGAAGAGTTTGGCTTCTCATGTAGTTCAAAAAACTAACTTGTCTACACGTTTTAGACTCATTATCATAGTTAGCAATTAGTATTTCTTCTTCCCTACCCCTGAAGTAGTAGTCATGTATTTCCCAATGTCCTTAGCAGCCGGTGATAATGGTAAGATTCGGAAATCCTGCTAGGGCCGTAGACATTCTGTAAGTGCAAATGACAAAACGTGGCTCTGTTGTCACCCTCCGGCTTTTTATTCAGCCAACATTCATAATTCATTGGGCCCGGTAATATAAGAGGGCAGTGTGCCTGACTGTTTGAGAAAATTACTGTCATATTTTAGCTTATAAATTTTTAAAATTATTCATTTTCTTGATTGTGTTAAGGTCATTCTTTTCTTTTTCTGGGAAATTTATCTGAACTTATTCAGAGACACTGTATGAAGGGTTCATGAAAGCAATTAAAAAAAAGAAGTTCACTCAGTTATTTTCTTCTTCTTAGAACAAGTTCCTAAGAAACCTGAACTTTAGTATTTTCTTGTTTCACTTTTAACAGCTTCATAAATAGTCTCGGTTAACATAAGGCTTCCCATTCTTAAAGTATCTCTTAAGAGATTAAGTATAATAAAAATGCATAAAAATGTGTCTTTATATGGGAGCCTGGATGGCTCAGTGGGTTAAAGCCTCTGCCTTCGGCTCAGGTCATGATTCCAGGGTCCTGGGATCGAGCCCAACATCGGGCTCTCTGCTCGGCAGGAGCCTGCTTCCCCCTCTTTCTCTCTGCCTGCCTCTCTGCCTCCTTGTGATCTCTATCTGTCAAATAAATAAATAAAATCTTTTAAAAAAATGTGTCTTTATAAACAGACAGCCTTTCTTATGTAGTCACACATGCCATGAAAAACAAAAGCTCATATAGGAAGTGGGTTAAAGTTAATTTTTCACATGTGGCTTAATCACCCTATCATACCTCAATTTCTTCATACCCTAATCTATTTTATTTTATTTTCAAGTTAGTTATTCCTTCCTTAAACAAACTAAACTCTATCAATTAATTAGATATTATGGACAAGCCATCTTATTTGTTTGCCTAATATGAAATATGGCTCTAGTAGAGGAAATCGTTTTTTCCCTATTAGCAGAAAAAAACCACAACTGTGTAAAAATGGTGTCTATTTTCTTTCCCTGATATATACCTACCTAAAATGACTGTAAAAACATGTCATATACTTCCTAGGTGGTATTTCACTATTCATCTGTTGAATACAGGCATTTAAAGCCTATGCTATAAGAGATCCACATTTGTAAATTAAAGATGAATTATTATTTTCCCCTTTTCCCTTGTACTACCATTCAGAATATATCTTCTTTCTATAAGTTATAGATATGCCAACAGGTGCAAAAAATCTAAAGGAAATAAGTGTTTAAATATTCCTTGATATTATTTAAAGCTTTTCCACTTCAGAACATCATTGCTTTTACAGTTTGAAATTGATGCAGGGAATTTGTGGAAGAAATACTGTGAAAAAGTCTTTTAGATTTTACTTCCATATTTTCTCCTGTTCAAGAATTACCCAGGATAAGATTCCTCCAGGGCCCTTGTTCTCTTTTCCAACACCACTTCTTTCCTCCTTTTCCTCTTTTTCTTTCCCTCCAGCTCCATCTTCTTTTCCCTCTTTCCTGATGACTTTGCTATACTAATGGTAAGAGCAAGTATTTTCTCTGTTCATTACTGTATCCCCAGTGACTAACATATCGTGCCTATCAAACTTATAAAACGGGCTCAATTTTATATTTTGAAAGATCAAATAAATCCAAAATTTATATTTTTATCTTTTACATCCAGATACATTTACTCGGTTATTGGATATATTCTTGCTTTTTAGTATCTGCACTCTAAGACCAGATATACAGGAAGCCAGATATATTAAAGTGAACGTCATAATAAGATTATATCTCATAGGGTGATTTTAGCTACTGGAGCAAATAAATTCCCAGATTTTCATGGCATAACAATACACAGTTATTTCATGCTGATGTAATAATGCATTGTTTAATTACACATTTGCAAGCAAAATTCCTGCAGGATGTCTGTGTGGTGACTCAGGGACTGAGGTTCCTTCTGTTTTGTGATTCATAGGCCTTCAAAATATCTCTGTTAACGAACAGGGTTGACGGCATTAGACACACTGTTGTTGTTTATCATGTATTTACTTTTAGAACACTTTTAGATTTACAGAAAAATTGAGAAGGTAGTACAGAGGGTTCCCATATACCCTGCACCCTGTTTGCTGTACTAACACTTCATATTATTATAGGATTTGTTACAACTAATGAATAAATATTGATACATTATTATATTGAATAAATTTTGATACATTATTATTATAAAGTATGATCAAAGTCATACTTATTCAGGTTATCTAATGTCTTTTTTTCTGTTCCATATTCCCACACAGGATATCACATTACACTTATGGCGTGTTTTCTTTAGACTGTTTTTGGCTGTGACCATATCTCTGAATCTCTTTGTGTTTGATGACCTTGTCTGGTGTGATATCTTATAAAATATTTCTCTATTGTAATTTAGATGTTTTTCTTCTGATTCGACTAGGGTTATGGATTTTAAGGTGGAAGACAGGATAGGTAAAACTCTATCTCATCATGTCCTATCAAGAGTATCTACTATCAACATGGTTTATCAGTGCTTATATTGACCTTAATCACCTGGCTGAGATACGATTTGTCAGGTTTCTCTACTGTAAAGTTACCTTGTTTTTCCTTTTCCATTTTTACTCTTTGGAAGGAGGTAACTTAGTACAGTTTACATTTATGGAATGGAGGTTTATATTCTCTGTTCTTGAAGGCAGGGTATCTATATAAATTATTTTTAATTCTTCTGCATGAGAGTGATTTGTCTGTTCTCCCCCATATATTTATTCAATTATTTATTTATCAATATGATAAATGGATATTTCGCTTATCTTTTGGGTTATAATCCATTACTTCTTTATTAATTTTGTTACTCAAATTTTCCAGCATTGTCCATTAGGTAGTTTTTAGCTGGCTGCTGCTGAGTCCCTTTTATATATTTCCATCAATTAAGTTTTGTATTTATTTATTTAACACCTTGTTGCTTTCTGGCACTATTAGAAATACTTGTAGTGCCAAATATTTAGGTTCTTCATGTAAATTTCTTGCCTCAGTCTTAGTATTGGTCATTTCTCCTAGGAGTAGTGTTTTTTGTTGTTGTTGCTTTTGTTTTTGTTTTTGTTTTCATTGTAGGATAGCAGTAGAGACCAAGATTTTGATTCTAGTTGTGCCAGTTAATACTAGGATCTTGCTTTTAGAACCTGTAAACTGACAAAGCAAGGAAATGTGCATGCATATGGCTCTGTATAAAATATATTTCTACATCAGTGTCTAAGTAAGCTAAAAATGAGTATACACTGGTCTCTCAACTTTACTCCATTACCACATTGATCTTTTAAGCCTTCTTCTTAAATATTTGCAAAGTTCCACATCAACAGTAAGAAATCTGGCTTCCATGTATTTATTTAACTTTTCAGTTTCAGTACCCATGTATAGTAGCACTAGGTCTGTTAACTTGTACCCTGATGAGAAGCAACTTTATCAACAAAAGAACAGTGCTTATATACTTTTAAATTTATTTATTTTTCTTCAGCCTTACAGAATTAATTCTTTTTAAAAGTTTCTTAGGTCAGCCAATTAATACCTTCCTACTTCTTTCCCACTCTGTTCAGGAGATTGTTCTATATATTTGTAATAGAGTTAGAATATTTTGCTTTCTATCCTGAAATTGTTTTTATTTGCCCTTATTAAGGTTTATACTTTGCATTATAAAGATCTAGAGCTTTGACAAGCATGTGGTATAATTTACCTGCAAATACATTATCACACAGAATAGTTTCACCATCCTAAAAATCCCCTGTGTTTCACATAGTCAAACCCCTTCTTCTCTTCACTGACCATTTACTGTGTTTATAGTTCTTCCTTTTCCAGGTATTGTATCATTGGAATAATACAGTATGTGGCCTTTTCAGACCTGTTTCTTTCAACTAAAATATACATTAAGGTCCATCTATGTCTTTATGTGACTTCATAAATCAATTCTTTTCATTACTGAGAAATATTCCATCGCATGGATGTAATCATAGTTTGCTCATCTGTTCATCTATTGAAGCACATCCTGATTATGTCTAGTTTTGGGCAATTGTGAATAAGCTGCTGGGAAATATTGGCATGCAGGTTCTTGTGTAGACATAAGTTTTAAAGTCAGTTGGGTTAATGCCAAGCATTGTGGTTGATGGATCCTATGGCAACACTATATATGTGGTAAAAAACAAACAAACAAACAAACAAACAAACAAAAACACTGAATTACAATCCTAAGTGGATGTACCATTTTGTATTCCTGCCACCAGGTAATATGAGTCACTGTTGCTCTGCATGCTTACTTGCATTTGGTATTGTCAGCTTTTCTATTACAGCCTTTCTGTTAGATGTATGGCAGTATCTCTGTTGTTCTTCTAATTTGTATTTTGCTAATGAAGAATATCATACATCTTTTTGTATGTTCATTTGCCATATGTATTTCTTCTCTGGTTCATATCTCTTTAAATCTTTGTCCTCATCAGATCTTTAAGTTTTTGTTTGTTATTTGTTCTACTGTTGAGCTCTAAGAGTTTTTTGTTTTGGATACAAGCCCTTTACTATAAATGTGTTTTAATAATTTTTCTCCCAGTCTATAGCTTTTTTCATTCTCTTAACTGCTTACATTATCCACACATTCTCACATGTAGAATTTTTCCATTAGAATCCTTAACATATTAAAGTTATCTAAAATTTCCTGTCCAGTAATCCCAAAATATATACCACATATGAATATGGTTTTTGTGATTTCCTTTTCTCTTCATGTTTTTCTATGTTGTTTTGTTTTTGTCCTTTGGGTTGCCTTGTAAATTTTTGTTTCAAGTTGAACATAATGTATTTTGGTAATAGCAACTGTGGTTAAAAGCTTTTTAGCATGAGGTGTTAAATTTATCTGACCAGGAGTATGCCTGGAGTTAATGTTTGTTCTAGGTGTAGATGCCAGAGGTTTCAAAATTCCCCAAACATCCTGTGTTGTCTCCTTTCCTATCTAGGCTTCCCTGAAAACTCCTCTTTAAATGAAATCAGTACATTGTATCTCTTTTATCTGCAAATGCCATTATTAAACTTGAACTCTGTTGATTTGGCATTAAGGTGTGGGGACCATAGAAGCATTGCATTCTTTAACATTCTAATTAAATTGCAAATTTTAGTGGGACTTTTTTTTTCTGGATATTACCTTCAGAAACAACTTACTCTGACTCCCTACTTTTGGAGAGACAGAAAGCTTAAAGGGAGCAGAGCTGGGTGACTCAGATAACCCTCTAGTAAAGTACTTTTCCTTACTGAGTAGGTCTCTTTTTATACAGAGTGCTCTGGGCAATTCCAAAGCATTTACTTTCCCATCACCCTGCCAGAAATTATAGGATGTTTCTTGGGGATTCACCCTGAGAACTTTGTTGAGTTCCTGGAGATAAATCTGTGGAAATGTGGGAAGCTTTAAAACGGTGAGCCCCAGAGCTCAAAAGTCTCCTAATAGTGTACATTCCACTTCTAGAATTAATCAGTGTTATTGTTCAAGTGTTTTTACTTGTTTGTGGCTCCAGCATCTCCTGCTTTTGGCAAGAATAAACTGGCTGCAATTATCTGAATTCACCTCTTTCTCCAGATTTTGGGGCGCTATGTATTTTGTGACCACAATTCTCTAGTGGATCCAAGAAAAGTCATTGATTTGAGTTTGTTGTTGTTCCTCTTCTTTTTGTTATGAGTCCAGGAATGACAGGTTCTAAGATTCAACATGTTGGAGCTAAACCTGGAAGTCCAGCTTACTGATTTTTAGCATTCCTATCCAGAATAGCATTCCTATGCAGAGTTATGTCAATATACTGGCAAGGACCACTTACAAGACTCCAACTAGTTGGAAGAATATCTGGGGAACATAATTCCTGGTTGAGTAATTGCATTCTGGAGACAACATTGTGAGGAAAAGCACAGGCTTTGGTGGGCATTTAGGTCTCTCATTCATGAAGCTTATGAAGGAAAAGATGAAATAAACATATAGAAAACATTTCATGAGTTTCTAACACCATATTAGCTATTTAAAATATGTGCTGTTATTTACACTTTATATTTCTATTCACCACCAAAGGTGGTTAGATACCTTGTAAGAGGTTGGATCAGAGAATTCAGTCAAATGCCCAAGGGCAAATAGCTCAATTGATATTTTAACCTAAATCTATAAAACTATGGAAAGTGATTGAGCTGTGGTAGAGATTTCAATCTAAATATGATTATACTTTCAAAATAATTTGAGAAAAATTAATCATTTATAGTGGAAATTCTAATCAAAGAAACTGTGGGTTTTTTTTTTTCATTATTCAAGTGGTTCTCATATATGCCAATGTCTCTAAGTAAAGCATACAAAATCCTCACTCCTGCTTTTCCTAAGCAAGCCCACAGAGTTTAGACCATAGCTGTTTCTGTAAAGGCCTGGGCTTTATCCAGCCCTCATCACTAGTGCAGAGCCCCCTTTCTTTTGTCCTGCATCCATCTTTGCTGTGGTGAATAGTAATGTCTGTTAATGTCCTCTGCCCATTTCTTGATTGGATTATTTGTTCTTTGGGTGTTGAGTTTGTTAAGTTCTTTATAGATTTTGGACACTAGTCCTTTATCTGATATGTCATTTGCAAATATCTTCTCCCATTCTGTCAGTTGTCTTTTGATTTTGTTCACTGTTTCCTTTGTTGTGCAAAAGCTTTTGATCTTGATGAAATCCCAATAGTTCATTTTTGCCCTTGCTTCCCTTGTCTTTGGCGATGTTCCTAGGAAGATGTTGCTGCGGCTGAGGTCGAAAAGGTTGCTGCCTGTGTTCTCCTCAAGGATTTTGATGGATTCCTTTCGCACATTGAGGTCCTTCATCCGTTTTGAGTCTATTTTCGTGTGTGGTGTAGGGAAATGGTCCAATTTCATTTTTCTGCATGTGGCTGTCCAATTTTCCCAACACCATTTATTGAAGAGGCTGTCTTTTTTCCATTGGACATTCTTTCCTGCTTTGTCGAAGATTAGTTGACCATAGAGTTGAGGGTCTATTTCTGGGCTCTCTATTCTGTTCCATTGATCTATGTGTCTGTTTTTGTGCCAGTACCATGCTGTCTTGATGATGACAGCTTTGTAAGAGAGCTTGAAGTCCGGAATTGTGATGCCACCAACTTTGGCTTTCTTGCTGTGGTGAATAGTATATTGTAACTGTAATACCTCTTTGTTTTCTGTTAAAAAAGAAAGTTATTCAGATTATAACTGACTTTGTTACTGAATTCAATTTTTATATTTTCTTTCTGGCCAAGCATATCACCTGAATATAATAACTCTGTCTCATTTTCAATATTTATACACCTTTTATCTTATTGCTCTTTCCAGGACATCATAAAACAATACTAATACTGGCAAGTATGCTTGTTCTTTTTACACATCAATTCTTGCTGAGACTATTGTGGTGACCTCATCACTAGGTCTCTAAACTCCATTTTTATTCTCTGTAATATTCTATGTAATCAGCTCCTCATATAGCATAGCTGTGACTTGTTTAAAGTCTATTTTGTGTATTAGCTGGTCAGATCAATTTTGTTACTGATGGCCACCATAAGAATTTCCATAGTATCTGAAACAAGGTAGAGCTATACAATTTATATTAAAATATCCCTTTTTTAATTTACCTTACATTTTTTTCTAGCTATTTGACATATTTTATGTAACTAAAGAGAACTAAGAAAATGTCAAAAGCAGAATCCTATTAGTTCTAATCAGGGAAAGAGAACAAGAATTTGGAAATATTACAAAACTGGGTCTCCCAATGCCTAACAATCTGGCATAGAGAGGATTGCACAAATCTTGTTTTCTTTCCACTTTCTGATCTGCCAATAATTCTATTCGGCAAATTCACAGGGAAGCTAGGGGTTATGGAAGCTCATTGATGAAGTCCAGAAAACTTACCTTTACTGGACATAGCAATTGGAGGAAAGAAAACTGGGGTATCATTAAGAAGATTCAAATGAAATAATCCAGCATAGGTGATTTATGCCAATTATTGTCCCAAGGTAAAACATTTTTTCCTAATACAGACCATGTACAGAGTCAAATATTGCATAATAACATCAATTAATTCATACTCTCTTCAACCTTAAAATGTTAATCACCAGTGATATTCACATAAGCCACTGGAGAAAAAAGAAGAAAAGGAAAAAAAAAATAAAATAGAGCTGCCTGGTTCCTATTTCTGTATCTGGACACAAAGTATAAATTGATAATGATAACTTCCTTCTTTTCTATTTTTCCTTAAATTCCGCCAGTACCTTAGCAGAATGGAATAGAAGTGAGGTTTCTCACTGAATAATCTGGCTTTCAGACTTCGCCCTCCTTACTTTTATATATGAGATCAATTGAACTCTCCTTGGAAATTGTGATCTATCATTTCGGTACAAACTTTCTTTTGTTGTTTGAGATTAGAAAACAGAGTTAAGCCCCAATTTGACAGAAAAACAAAGCAATATGTGTGGGCTAATAGTTGCATCTGTCCCTTTAGAAAAATACCTTCACGTTTACTGAAATAAAAGTTCTGGGGCAAGAAGCAAACATTTATTCAGTGAATTATTTGGTGTCCTAATGAGGGGGCCCACTCTCAAATTCACTTCATGATTCACACCCATGCAGTCTGACTGTGGAGGTATGACAACATATAGTGGCCTTTGGTTTAAGGCACACAGTGAAAGCTTTCCAGGTGTCTTTTGAAAGAGAAGATAATGGGACCTTTAGTAGAATATTCTGCTTTTCTATCAAACCAGCTGCCTTGTAGTGATGGAACACTAGAAAAAATTAAATCCTTATGCTTAAGTACATTGTCCCACTACTTTCTCCATAAAGAAGATCTTTGGTTGGTATTTTATAGTTCCAAAAATGATGATAATGATGTCAGATACACTGCAGGCAAGAAAGGAAAATCTGTATCCAAAGTCATGAGTTTTTTGGAGGACAAACTGCTGCCCTGTTCATGATCCAACATAATCCATCTACTGTTCAGGCCCTTTAGGAATAGTGTTATATGAGGGACTAAGTGTTGGCCAATGTCTTATGGAAACCAGACACTTAGCAAGATGTTGATCAACACATGCATATCTCCATTTCTGCCAACATGATAAATTTGTTCACAGAAACTTTGATCAAGACTGAAGTAGCAGGATAAAAAGGTGGAGTGTCATCTACAAAACTTTAGAACAATTCTGTTTTGTCTCATTTTATGTTTAACCTGCGTTGAGAATGAGTAAATCTTTTCTGTAAAGGGCCAGATATTATTTTAGGATTTGTTGTTTCTATGGTCTCTATCACAACTACTTATCTCTATGGGTCTAAGCACAAAAGCAGCCATAAATAATATCTAGATAAATGTGACTATGTTCCAATAAAACCTAATTTACACAAACAGATAGCATAGCAGTTTTTGGTCCACAGGCCATCATTTGTCAACACGTGATACACTTGATCATAGAACATTTCACCAATCTGTAAGCTAGTCCTCTGTTAACTGGAAATGGGAAACTACCAAGAGGCCAAGTTTAGCATGTACCCTATGAGTCTGATCAGGTGTGGTGCTGGAGCTGCCTCACAGGCTCCCATGAAGCAGTTATGTCCATCCTTCCTGTCTTCAAGCATTGACCAAATGGAAGTATTCGATTATGGAAATTAACAAGTACTAAGAGTTAGGGCTTCTCACCACCTCCAACTGGAATGCTAGTTGTTGAACACTACCAGCATTCTACTGGTTTTAACCTTTGCTCCTAGAGTTTGTCTTCAAGTCTGGTTTAATTTTTGCCAGTTCTGTTTTATAATAGAACATACTCCACATGTTCAGTTTAATGATTGGACAGATCAGATTATATCCAATGCATGACGTCCCATTAGTTTTCTGCTCTCCAGACTTAGATGTTCTCTGATCATGTGTTTCAGACAAGATCTTGGCTACCCATTCATTTCATTCATACAGATTCCATTATTAAATAGCCATTATCAGATCCATGCTAGTCAAAATACTATGAGAACTACTTTTATTCTCTCATTTGCTATAATTAAGTTCCTATATCTTTGCTAGGTAAGCATAAGATTTGGTTTCTACTCAAATCCCAGTATTTCCATTAAATTGGGACTATAACCTCCTGTGGCTTCATCCATCTTCATCTCTGCCATCAGCTTCCACCACAGTTCTTTCCAGCAAAGTCGGAGGCCATTTCTCCAATGGATTCCTTAATAAAAAGTAGAGGGTATAACCACCAGGCCATCTGGAGGTTATATTAGGAAGTAGTTGGATAGGAGCAATATCTTAGTTCCATTTTAACATTTCCTTTTTTCCCCTTCTTTTAAAATATTTTACTTATAACTTACTCTACGCCCAACATGGGGCTTGAGCTCACAACCCTAGGATCAAGAGTTGTGTACTTCACTGACTGAGCCAGCCAGATGCCCAACACTTTCATCTATCTAAGCCTTTTACTTCTTTCTTTAAGAACAAGAAAAATTATTCCAGCATTCAACCTCCCTTATTCCAGGCATGGAATCAGCCAACCTGTGGATTATAGATGGCATTCCCAGAAGACTGATTCAACACCTCCTCCAGAGGTCTATTTTTCAATGCTATTCTGGTAAAAATTCCCTATGTGTCAGAGTTCTAATTGGAAAGAACACATTCAAATAGGTAACAGAATTGCTTAAGAAAAGAGCTATTTAAATGTGTAGGGAAAACTATGAAAACTGAAAGAAGCAGTGTAGTTCCCAGGGACAATAATAGTAGGGAATTCTGCTACCATAGACCTGAAGAAAAGAGGGAAAAAGTTTCTTTGGGAACAGGGCTGCCCATCAACCTTAACATTTGGTAGAGGGACACAGTAAACATGTAGTGATCTGACAGGGGTGAGACAGGCAAAAGAATAAATACCCTATCCCACTTAAACCCAATTAATAGCCAGGTGCCAGGGAGACCATTCAGGCTATCAATTAAAGTCAGAGCTCCAGGCCATAGTGCTGATTCAAGAATAGTCAAGAATGAATCTGGAAAGATCACAAGAAAATATCAAGCACAGATAAAGTGTGGTAGGCATAAAGATTGTTCTGAGAAAACTATAAATTAAAAGAAAAATTGAGGGGGAAATAGCATCACAAAAGCCAAAGGGGAAATTTCAAAGGTAAATGATATGGTCAATAATAACGTTAACAATAACCACAATAATTATTTTACAGATTTTATTTATTGATTTGACAGAGATCACAAATAGGCAGAGAGGCTGGCAGAGAGAGAGGAAGGGAAGCAGGCACCCTGCTGAGCAGAGAACCTGATGCGGTGCTCGATCCTAGGACGTTAGGATCATGACCTGAGCTGAAGGCAGAGGCTTTAACCCACTGAGCCACCCAGAAGCCCCTACCACAATAATTTTAATGGCTTCAATTTATTAAGCATTTAATGTTTTCCAGTAATTGGAAAAATTTCATTATTTCTTAAAATGTCTGTATGTGGTATGAATTATTTTTTCCTTAATAATGAGCGATGTGTAGCTTGAGTAATGTGTAACATTACTAAGTTTACACAGAGAGTAAGCCAAAAACTCTTGCCTGCCAAAACCAGCCTCTTAAATACTGAATTCTAAATCATCAAGTGAAGTGCTATGAGGGGTTGAGGAAAGGAAGACTTATAAAATATTGTTGGATTTGATGAAGTTGCTGATTAGTGATCATAGATAGAGTCCTGGTGTTAAACTGACAGGCTCTTAAGAAGTAGTGGCAACAGTTACAGATTAGATACTCTCCGGAATTTGATTCTGAATGATGAAAAGTAAGTAGAATGGTAACTAAGGGCTAAACACACACACACACACACACACACACGTTTTTGTTTTTGTTTTGTTTTGTTTTAACAGCACACCTATACATATTTGAAAAGAAGTAGGGTGAAAGATTTTGTGAAGAAAAAATGGAAAATATTGAGTGGGATTATATATAGGCAAAGGAATCCCAGATTATATAGGAGAGGATTATTTTTAGAGTACAGTGATGTGCTTCCTAAGATTCTTAGTAAAATAGAATGAGCACCATAATGGAATTATTTTTATTTCATTGGACGTGTGCTGTTTTTATAGAAAATATTAGAAAACATGTCAAACTCATACACACACAAACATATAGTTTAGACAAGAATATTAAGAACTTATGTTTTTATCATTTTTCTTCTTTTGTCTCTAATCTTGGGCTTTCAGGAAATATTCTGTATTATAATGATAAAGAGTAATATTTTAAAATTGACCTTTTTTCTGCCTGTGCTGTTAGCTTGTAAATTATTTGCATTTTTTACCTATTTGGGATTTTAAAAAATAAATAAAAATTGGTGACCTAGGATATTTTTTCAAAGAGTCTACATAGCTTTCAAGAAGTAGAAGAAAGGAAGTGCCTGGGTGACTCATTCGGTTAAGTGTCCAACTCTTGATTTTGACTCAGGTCATGATCGCAGAGTTGTAAGATCAAGCTCGGTAAGGAGTCTCTTTAAGATTCTCTCTCCGTTTGTCCCTCTCACCCCCTCTCTCCCTCTCTAAAAGAAGAACAAAAAGAAGTAGAGGAAAGTGAAGTAACTTTTCTATGACTTTGGAACACCATGTAAGTTTCAACTAATTTTTTTTCCCTTTTGAATGAATTTACTGATTTTCTCATTTGATCTAACTGATGAGTTCACTTCAGCCTCCTGTGAATATGAGTTACAGTTAACTAAAAATGGTAGTTCTGAAATCATATGCGATTCTGATTCACACTGAGGCCTGACAGTGGTACTTTACTTTCTACATCAAACTAGCTCATTAAGAAAATAATAATCACTCACTGTCAGCAACTGCTTCTTATATGTCAGGTACTGTTATAAATAACATATAAATTGTTTCATCCTCACATCACCTTTCTGAGGAAAGTTCAAGTAAGATTACATCCATTTTACAGATAAAGTACCAGCTGGTTAAATAACATGCCCACTGTTCTCAGTTCAGAACTGTTAGAACTGTTCAGAACATACCCATTTAGCTCTACTCTATGCCATCTTCTAGGTTTGCCACTGAGTTTACAAGGTCAAGATCCTTAACAGAAACCATGTTTCAATACCCATGTTAATCTTCATATTTATACCAAATGGATTGAAAGAGAAGAGGGAAGTAGAGACCTTTCCCCTGTCTGACATGGGAAGACCTCAGCCACTGTTTGTGGTATCCCTAAATCAAGCTTCTGTGCATTTCATGATTCTTGACAGAGAATTCAAAATATTTTATTACACAATATGAATTCAAATGAAAGTGAAAAAAAATTCAGTTTGCTAGTTTCACTTCAGAAAGATAAGATATGTGGGTTGTTCCTTTTTTTTTTTTTTTTTTCATTAGCTGCCTACCCGCCTAGGGTATGTCTCTGTTACATCCACAAATCCAGAGCTGAAGGTAAAAACACAGCCATAGAAAATCAGCTGGTCGAATATCTAAAGCTAAATATAATTACCTTCTATATGGTCAAATAAACTGAATTTTACCTGGCATTTATGGGCATATATTAATAGGTGATGGCATTTTAAGCCATCTTGTTTTATTCAGTAAGAGAAACGTGAGTTTCTGCAGATAATTCCCTACATTTAAAGATGTCAAAAAATGGTATGCTCATGATTTAACCAAAATTTACTGTTATTTATGAAACATTAAAACACTACACTGGAAAGAATAATATGTTATTTGAACTATTTACATGTGCTATTTTAGACTATGAATTTTAATCTAAATCAATGCAGATTTTTATTTCACAATATTTTCATAATTATAATTTCATGGCTTTCCTATAATTCAGTAGAATGTAATGGAGAGAACTTTTCTCTACAATATTAATATTTATTGTGTTCAGGTGAGCAAAGCAATACATTAGGAATATGTAGCAGTTGCCACAAAATGAATAAAGGAATAAGGCATCTCACATTAGTTTAAGTGATTAAAGATAAAGTAAAATATTATTTTTGAAAACATACCAAATGTTCTCCATTAAAAAAAAAAAAAGGTATGCAAAACAGAAACTTGGATTTACTGTGATTTGTAAATGTGATTTGAAACCTGGAAATAAAAAGACATTGTTCATCAAATTATAGTATAAACACCTACCTTAAGTGTAAGTTTTTCTTCATTGCCAAATAGTTTTCACCTGTCTATCAATTACTTGGTTTGGTACAAAATTCTGAAAGCAAAAATATGCTAGAATTTAGAATTTTATACATAAGTTACAATCAGATATCCTAGTTTTTCTCTACGTATGAACAAAATTTTCTTCAGATTTAAAAAGAAAAAGAATTAAAGAAAAAGAATTAAAAGAATTAAAGACTGGTGTCTTCTAAATATTCATACTTGGGTCATTATTTTTCCAAGGACAGTAGAAACTTTGATCAATTCCCAGGATACCTAGCAAGCATATTATTTTAGGCATCAACAACTAAGAACTGCAAATTGGATTTTTGCCTGATAGAGGAAAAAAGTAGATGAAACAATTTTTTCTTAATGTCTCTTTCACTCCAAATTCTGTTATTTTAGTTTAGTCTGTGAGATACTAAAATCCTTACTGGGACTAACACCATTATTTGTATTTCAAATACTTCATCCTAGTCTACACTGTGTGATGCAGTAGAGTGTTAGCTATGCAAAAAAATCTTGTGCATAAAAATTTAAAAAACAATCACTTCCTTTCTAAAAATATATCTTTTGCAATAGTGTATTTAGTATTATGAATTTAAATAAAACGTTTTTCAGAAGGCACATTCTCTATTGTTCGAAATCACTGTATAAGATGTAAAGACAAAATCAAGTAAATTTCCAAACCATAATTGATGTATACTTTGGTTTAGTTTAATAATTTATTTTTTATTTTTAGATTTTTAATTATACTTTAATAATTAAAACATTTTTGATGCTAATATAAAACAGTTTTAATTCACCTGTGAATCTTATTATTCTCAACTTATTAACTAAGTATGTTCATGATTATTTCTATTTGACTTTCTTTCCTTCACCATCCTAGACATGTGAAATCCTTTGAATACATACTGAGAAATTTATAAGGATACAATCCATTTTTGTGTAAGCTATATCTCCACATAGGTAAATGTTATTCACCCTCTTGACAGTTGGAGCTAACAAACTGACACAAACATTAATTAATGGCCATTTGAGTCAATTTATACCATTAGCCTTTGACATTAAAAGTTATGTATATTATCTTAGGATTTCCAAAGGCTGATTTGAATTTTATGATTTTTGTTTTATATCAAGCAATGTGATTCAGTTGAAATTTATATACACTAGATTTACAATAAAATAATGAAGACATTTAACTAAGTGATAATTATACATAAGATTAATAGAGGGAAAGGAAGGACATGGCATTTAGATAAATCCTGAAATGGTAAAAGATTTCAAGAACTTTTTATATGATTTTCCTACTATTGTCAATTAACACATGTGCTGATATAAGAAACCTATTTATTTAAATATTGAATTCATTTCATAGTAGACTTTAATTGCCATTAATGTGAACTGTCATTTATTTAATAGCTAGTATTTCCAAGACACTAATATAAAAGTTTTATACCCATTATTTTATAATCTTTAAATAATTTTTCAAGGCATGAATTATATATTCCTTTTTATGTGAGCACATAAGTAACCTGCCCAAGGTCACAGAGATACTTGGTTGATTAGCCAGTGCTTGGAGTCTAAATTTTAAGCTTTCTCCATTATACTCTGTTTCCATATCGAACTGTGAAATATACACAGAAACTTTATGCTTTTATGCAATATTTATCAGGATGAAACCATGCTCCAGATCTTAATATATAGTCAGCCCAAATGGAATGGAAGCAAGAATGGTGTCTGCTTCATCTTTCCTTTGGAAAGGTGACATGTGAACAATAGAAGGAGTACTTATGTAGAGCCAGATTTTTCTGGTTCAAAATGTAACTCATTGGTATAAGTCCGAGTCATCAACTTTGTTTCCTCACCTATAAAATGGGAATGATAAAAACAACACGATAATATTGTTATGTGTATTCATTAATAATAGCATATGAAAGACTGGCACATCCAAAGCATTCAGCATCTTTATCTTTAGTATTTTACCCAAGGTAAAGTTTAATTACTGATTCTTATGTAGAATACCAAGTTTATTATTTTTTTTTGTTATATAGGTTTATATATGTGCTTGTATATAGGTTTGCATATGTTTGTATATGTACAACATATGTGTATAAATATTGAGTGAGTTGACCCAGAATGTAAACTGATGCTAAGAAAACATTGATTTTTAAAGGCGTCATGGTTTCAAATCATTCTCACCAGCATTATCTGAACAGATGGAAAACACAGTGTTGGTTTTTAAGACTAGAACCATAAAGTCCAGAAGGAACATCACAGGCTTCTCTTTCTGAGTACGAAACTTTAAAACCCAGTAACATGAAGCCAATCTCACCAGAGCTCCACCATGATTAACATTATCTTTCCTATTTGAAAAAAGAATATGAACTCATTGGGCCTTGTACCCTATGTCTCTTGTTCACTGACCAAATCAAATTTTTTCCTGGTCAAACATGTCTTCCCAACTCTCACTCCCTAGTGGTTATACTTGCTTCACCATTAGCTGTACTTCCATAACATTTCCTTATTCACCCACAACTCTTAAAAGATGACACACTATCCTATTCCTACCTCAAACTCAGGGTCCCTTCAGCAGCCACATGGGTAATTGATATTTAACCTCATTATTTTTAATAGGTGTGATGACTCAATACATTATCTTCAGAGACACCAAATTGGACCACATAAGGGCTTCCACAGAAATCTTACATATATTTACTCTTTCTCATTTGACCCACTTCTTCAATTTTTTTTAATTGCCTGAGACTGATCTGTACCTTTACCAGTTTCCTTTCCTTGACAATTTTGTTTTCCTCAATCAGATTATTTTCCAACCAAATTTCAGCCCATTTCTTCCTTGAAACCAGCTTTCACCACTGTTTTTCTACCTTTTTGGCAATATTCCAATTATAAACCTACCTAATTTGTTGCAAATGGCAAACTCTCATTCTTTTTCATGGTGGAATAATAGCCCATTGATTATGTATACCACTTCTTCACTCATCCATGGTTGGACACTTGGGTTTCTTCCATATCTTGACTTTTGTAAATAGCCCCTGCAGTAAACACAGAGGGGCACATATCTTTTTGAATTAGTATTTTCATTTTCTTTAGATAAATACCTAGTAGTGAAATTATTAGATCATATGATGATTTTATTTTTAACTTTTTGAAGAAACTCCACACTGTTTTCCACAGGGACTATAGCAATTTGCACTCTCACCAACAATGAACAAAGGTTCTTTCCTCACTACATCCTTGCCAACACTTGTTATTTCTTGTCTTTCTGATTTTAGTCATTTGGACAGGTTTAATGTAATATCTCATTGTGGTTTTGATTTGCATTTCCTTAGTGGTGAGTGGTGTTAAGCATCTTTTCATTTGTTTTTTGGCCATCTGTATGTCTTCTTTGGAAAAAATGTCTATTCAGGTTCTCTGCCCATTTTTAATCAGATTTTTTTGGTGTTGAGTTGTATAAGTTCATTATATATTTTGGATGTCAACTCTTTATCACATTCCATTACCTACGCCCAAGCTGTAAAGAATTGTTAGAGAAAATCACGCAGGATCTAAGATTGGTTCCATTATAAATTCATGATATCTAGCACAAACAAAAATTTAAATACCAGGAAAGCTTTTTCCTCTCTCAGTGAACTCATCTCTCTCATGCTCCACACAGGTTATTGTACATCTTTTATTTCACCCAAACCTCTCCTACCCCATCTTTATCTTTCAGCAGCAAATTTGCATTTTCCCCTCAAAACAGAAGGAGGAGATATATAAAAGCAACACTGACACAAACTGGCATGCTCATTGTTACTACCAACCTACTTACTGATGAGCTTACCTGTCCATGTTTGGGTATTTCTCACTGATACTATTTTCACAATAACACAGGTGGTGTTTCTCAGTCTAATCCAAACAAGTCTTCATTAAATCACGTTCCTACTTCCTTCTTTTCCTCTCTATTTGCTTTATGGTACCATTTGCCATCTCTAAGGACTCTTCCCAATATTATTTTAAACATGAACAGTTTACATTGCTTTTGTAAAACTAATAGAAAAACAACATAGCTCTCCCTTGATCCTATGTTTGTTTCTGTTCTCTGCTTATTCTTTTATCTCTGTCCCACTGACACTTTTCAAAACATGCATGCATGAGCTGTTTTCACTTTCCACATACTTACCCTCAACTCATATCATATAAATGTGGACATCTTAATAGCACACCATTATGACAGTGGAAAGTTATTTTGAAGGCTATTAAAAGTCTGTGGATATGTATAATGATCACCATCAGTCCTTAATTCACCTCTCAGAAGTATTCTGCATCCCATCTTTTAACGTGACATCATGTTCTTCTGGTTTTCTTATAAACTTCTAATCACTCCCCAGAAACATCAACATATGTTTAATGAGCTAACAAAGACTTCATAGAAAGGTGTCACGATGTCCTATACCCTGTTTATTTTTAGTTTCTTTTTTTGACACTCTTTTTCAATGCTCAGTTTCTAGAAAACACTTTAAATAAACTTCCTCTCCAATCACATTTTGTATATTTGTATTCTCTCCAACCCAGACATTTAATATTGAGTATAGCATGAATAATAGTTCAACACTGCTTCTTGGGAGAAAATGTGTAATGGTATTTTTGCTCTGTGTCAACTGGCCTGAAGGAATCTATATGAAATTAATATTCATGCTCCTTTTATGTTGACATATATTCTGAAGGGCTGAGAGGAGCCTGAGGTCAGAACCTAGGTAGCGAGCTTTCTGAACTTTTTCATGCAGTGTCTATTTGCATAAAGTTTTATGGTTTAGCTCGCTTGCCTGGTACCTTCTATCCTAATCAGGCAGTTCATTTAATATCTCTAGTAGTGCCCATATTTTTTTCAAACTTTCCCCTAAAAAGAAGTTAGCCTTTTTTTCCTTTTTACCCAAGTATACATAGGATATCTCACTACAACCAGACCAGACACATCTCGAAATCCATAAACACTTAATCTAACCAGTCAGCTCCACAGTATTCAGTTATGATTTCTCAACTATTGTAACATGTGTTTTCTTCATACCATTTCTTTTATCTAGAATGAATTTTAAGGGAAATGCCAAGAGTCATAGACAAAATGATCTAAAAGATCAGTTTTTCTGATGTGCCCCAGAATTTATAGTACTTATGGTTAACATTTGTATTCTTTTATTATTTTTTAAAATTTTAATATGTCAGACATAAGTATATAGTCCGCAGTTTTAATGAAATGTTGAGAACCTCTTTTAAATCACTGCAATGCACAAGGTTAGAACAATACATTCATTTTGATTATTTTTTAGTGAATATATCATAGAAAGATTTATAGGATCAATATAAATAACAGAGAGCTCCTAAAGACAAAAAGTCAGAGGATTAACAAAATGAATATCTGAGAATATTCCCCATCTCTGCACAAGGCCCAACAATAGAAATGATCAATCTGAAACTAATCCCTCTTTCTGACATTAAGAAGTAGTGCATTAGAGCATAGAACTCTTTGGTAAAAAGTCTTGTCTGTTCATGTAATCAGAGTTTTAGATTATCTTAGGGATTTTTGAAAATATCTAGCCATGCTTTTCAAATCAATCTCAGAATAAACATACACACAAAACAAATAAACAGAAACTAAATAATTAGGTTGTGAGTAAGGCTAGCCATTTTTGACTGGCTTATGAAAAGTTCAATGCTATCAGATATATGGTTTCTGTCCTTAAGAAGGCTATGAACTCTGATCCTAGCTAATTAACTTTGCACTAACTCTAGGGCCAAAGTTTACCAAAGAAGAAATACTTCTATGTTTATCCTACACTCCAAAAATTTACCTCTGTTTCCAGAGGCAATATTTACTAGACTCCAACTGCTTAAAAAGTCTTAAAATTGTTACCTCTCATTCAAAGGTTAAAATGTGCTATTTTTAAAGAAGAATAACATTGACAGCTTTATATGAGTTTTGTATATAAAGCACTCTTGTTTTCATAAACATTTAATGAACCTCTATAGGTTTCTTGATTTATTCAGATAACAGAAGCTTTTTAACAACTATGTGGGAAAAGATGCTTTCATAAGGAGGGAAAATGTTGGATCTCTAGAGTTTACATTGTTTAAGCTTAATTAAAAACCTGCATTTCTCTTAAAAAGAGATTCAGACTGAGCCTAGGGTTATTTCTAAGCAGAAAAATAAATGCAAAACCGAGTAACAAATATTAAAAATGAGAGGAAATAAGTTGAAAAGGTAAAGTTGAGATATAAACTGCAGATTGGAGAAGGATTAAAACACACATTGTGATTTTATTGAATGGGCTCAAATTTAGCTTTATGTGATGTTGCTGCAAAACAATAACAAAAACCAAGCTTATAGCTATATTCATAATTGAAATAACCATTGGATAAGTACAAAGATATTATAAAGTACAACTATTCATGAACAATATCCTGACTGATAAAACTATGTTTGACAAAATTCTTATGAAATATGCAGTAGTTAGTTTCATTGCTAATAACATTGCATCAGATGCCACTCAGAAAACAAAAACAAAAACAAAAAAGGAAATCTGGGAGGCTAGCGATATGCTTATATAGGGGCTGGGTGTAAAATTGAGTCAGCCTGCATGAGTATTTCTTTGCTAACCTGACATAAACCAGAGCATACTAAATAAGTATACAAATAGGGAAAAAATGATAAGTCATCCAATCATTCCTTCTTAAGAGTTTTTTCCTCCACCACTAAACTTTTAGCAACACCCATACCCTTCTATTTTTAATTTAGTTGTATATAATTGTATTTTTCTGTTTGGTATACAACCATTTGTATAGAAAAAAAAGGTATACACACACACACACAAATACACACATGCACACACACACACACCTGGGTGATGTGTTTACTTATTAGGGTTTGGTTAATCATTATTTACTCTAGAAAATGAGGTATAGATAACTTTTCGGTTTGTTGTTCCTACATTGTATCCTTACTTGAAGGCAGTTAAGAACCCCTGAATGAATTGTAGAACTGAAGTTGGTGAAGGTGGAATGATAGCATTCTGTGAAAGTTGAGTTGTTTAACAGCTGCATGTGCCTGCTGGGGAGTTAATCCTTCCTTTACTCAAATGATTTCTCAGAATATATTGCCTTGGATCTGCTTGAGCAAGCAAGCATTCAGCCATAGAAGCCACAAAAACTTGGCTTCATATCTCAGAGCCTCAGTAACATTACACTTAATAATAGAAAAAGGTTCAAGCTAATTTTCAATCTAAATGTTCCTTATTCAAAATAAAGTTTCAACAATGTATTTTAGAATGTCTAGCTTTAATAATATTGCTTATATATTCTACAAGATAAACCATTTACTTACTCTATGCCAAGCTAAGCAATTGAGATAACTAGTTACGTGGACTCGTATTTTCAAACAAACAATGGTGAAGAAACCCTGGCCAAAATTAACAATAATTTTACTAAAGTGTTTAATTTTTCACGATTATATATGCATCAATAAAGTATATGTATGTAAAGGTTTAAAAAAAAAAAACTTTTCTTTGACTATAGTTTTAGATTTACAGAAAAGTGGCCAAGATAATAGAGTTTCTATATATCCTTCACTCATTTTCCCTTGTTAACATCTAACATTATCATGGTGTGCAACAGCAAAGAAACCATTACTTTATTTGGATTTCAGTGTTTTCTCTACAACTGTTTTGGGTTTTTTGTTTGTTTGTTTTGTTTTGTTTTCTATTCCAAGATTCAATGCAGAATATCCCATTACATTGAATTATCATATCTCTTTAGTATAATCTGGTATATGATAAGTTGTCAGACTTTACTTGTTTTTTATGACCTTGAAAGTTTTGAGGAACAATGGCCAGGTATTTTGTAGAATGTCACTTAAATTAGTTTGTAATTACATTTTATTCAAGTTAGTTCCTGTTCAAGGAAATAAAGCTATGGCATATGTAAATTTAGCAAATAATTTAGAGCTATAGTTCTAGTAATAACAAATAATTTAGAAGTATGCTAGATAAACGTAGGTTTGTTGAAGGTAATAAAGAATACATTCTTATGCTACCACATAATATCTTTAAAATAGTCTAACAAGAGCCCATTACTATTAATATTGCCTTTCCTGATGACATTATAGTGAAGATCTCCATAGACATCACTGTCTGTAGGTATAGTCAGTATTTACTCATTAACAATTCTTAACTAAAAAAAAAAAAATCAATAGCTTATGAAAATGTAATATTGAAAACAATTCAATATATTACTCCTTGTTAACTTGTCCAAATTGTGGTCTAAAAGCTTCATGACATTGGATTTGGCAATGATTTCTAGAAAGTGATATGAAAAGCACAGGCGACAAGAGAAAAATAGAGAAACTGGACTACATCAAAATTAAAAGCTTTTGTGCATCAGAAAGAAAGGCAACTCATTGGATAAAATATTTATAAATCATATCTCTGATGAAGGATTTTAGGTAACCACTGTATCTTTACATATCTAGAATATGTAAAGAACTCCTACAACTCAACAATAGAGAAACTACCCAGTTAAAAGTGAGTTAACTACCCACTTGAAAGTGAGTAAACTACCCACTTAAAAGTGAGTTGAGTATATATTTCTTCAAAGAAGATACATGAATGGCCAATAAACACATCAAAAGATGTTTAACATCACTTATCCTTAGGAAATTACAAATTAAAAGTAATGCAGATATTACTTAGAATGGCAATTATTAAAAACAAAACAAAACAAAACAAAAACCTGAGAAACTAACAAATGTTGACAAAGAATTGGAGAAATTAAAACTCTGATTTGCTGGTGGAAAATAAAATAATGCAGTGATTGAGGAAAACAATGTGATGATTTCTTAAAAAAACTAAACATAAGAAGATCAATATGGTTCATCAGTTCCACTTCTGGGTATATACTCAAAAGAACTGAAAGCAGGGACTTGAACAGCTATGTGTATACCCAAATTCGTAGCAGCACTATTCAAATTAGTCAAAATGTGGAAACAACCCAGATGTCCATAGACATATGAATAAATAAGCAAAATGTGGTATTTTCATATGGTGAACAATATTCAGCCTTAAAAAAGAATGAAATTCTGATCCGTGCTAAAACATGGATGAAATTTAAGGACATAATGCTAAGTGAAATAAGCCAAACACTAAAGGGAAGATGTTTTACGACTCTACTTACTTGGGCTACCAGGATAGACAAACTCACAGAAAGTAAAATGGTGGTTGCCAGAGGTGGGAAGAATGGATGAGGAGACACAATGGGGGGTTATTGTTGAATGCATAGAACTTCAGGTTTGAGAGATGAGAAGAAGTCTAGAGATGGATAGTGTTAATGATTGCACAGTAATGAGAGTATACTTAATGCCACTGAACTGCACATTTAAAAATTATTAAAATGGCAACTGTTGCCTTACATGTATTTTAGCATCCTAAAATAAACAAATGAATGAAAAGGTATATGCTGAGAGAACTATGTTTAAGCATGTCTGACACTTGCAAGATATCAGATTTTATTTAAGTAAAAAAAAAATGACAAAATTTGCAGTATGGAATGCCTTAGAAAAATGAAAGATCTAATGAAACCTCCTTATAAACATGTTACTGCTAGACCTCCTGGTAAACCTACTTATGATATTAATGAATGGAAAAATCTTATCTTTATGATGCTTTTAGCAATATATACAAAGCATGTTAACACCGCTTATTTAAATATATGTGAAACTGGAATTATAGAGTACACAGCTGGCCAGGGAATGGGGGCCGGTCATGCAAAATAACAAATGGGTTATGAATCAGAGATGCCTAATAAGTGAAATGGCTCTTTAGTGATCCCCATATTTTTACAGAAAGAAACTTACAAGGTGAATCCAAACCCAAATGGATCCTGTTGTAGAAACAAAGGGCATTTTATGGACTTTTGTCTGACAGACTGGGACTTCTTGAAGAAAGGGGGAAAAACATTTCATCTTCAAATGGCATTTGCTTATAAAACCTACAAGAAATCCCTGGGTTTCTTGAATCATTATTGGAATTTGGTGCTGGGTAAAATCTGTTATTTACATTGAGTTATATTTGACAACCCAAATCTTTGTGTTATCTTGGAGGAATGATCCAATAAAAAATCGTTATGAAATTTAGCAGAATAAAAACTTTTTAAACAGTAAGATAATTTGCTACTTCTAAACGGTTATAAAGGAGATCATATTAATGAAGATGAGATTGCATTATTCCATGTTTCTTCTTAATATCTTATAAGCATTTGTTTAGTGTAGGTTTTAATATCTGCTTTGAGAAGGAGAGATTATGTTGGGTCTCAGTTAAAAAGAGGTCTAGGAATTTAAGAAATTAGTTAAACTTCCTATGTAGAGAGAAAAATACATTCCTAGTAATTAGCTGAACCTTCCCAACATAATTCTCCAGGTTCAATTACCATGTAGTTTTATTCCAGAATCAGTGTTTATTGCCAGAATAACAGTACTAAGCTTAGAACTTTATCAGATATATACTTCACAAAGTGTTAAAAACCAAAAACCTATGTTTTAAGTTGTATAAGGCTTTAGCTATTTTACTAGTCCTTAATTAATTTACAGTATTTTAAAAATATCCACCAATTCTTGCTAAACCAGGTATTAGAAAAATAAGTTCTATTTTATCATCTTTTTGATGTAAAAATTGTTTCTTTTATCTGCGATTCACTGCTTGTAGATTCAGTAATAACCTCAGTTAAGGAGGTTCTAAAAGGAAGATAGAATTTTAAATATCTCTGTTAGCAACAGGTACTCTGTAAGTTTTGGAAGCTCCTCAACCAGTCTTTCCAGTGCACTCGAAAGTGGAGAGGACTCTGTACCAATGGTAAAAGTAAAGGAAGCAATTGTGAGTCTTCAATATTCATCCTAAAGTTGTTTGAAAGCATGGAATGGTCATTGATAATATAAATATTGATTAGTAGCAAAAGGAGAGTTAGAAAATACCATGTTAACATTATTTAATTTTTATTCAGATATAAATGTTTACATTAAATATGCTTTATTTAAATGTAATGCAGGAGAAACTATTTTGACTTCATTCTGACTTCAAAATTTTTTCGGGAGGGAATGATAACTTCCCTGTAGCTTAATGAAAAATGTGGACAGTCCCATATTTTTTTTTTATTTTTCTAAAGTAATAATAATGTTTTAATAATAATGGTCACATTATGGTTCAAACATACATCAATTTGTTATTTTTGTGTGTCCAGTCTTGTAATTTAGAAATTTGCATTCAAAAAGTGAAACCCACAATTTCCCAAATAGCACATGGCTCAGATATTTTCATCTGCTTTCACAGGATGAAGTGTGGCAGATTTTCCTAGAGCTCTGTAATTCCTTTCTCATTAGAAGATTTTCACTAAGAACCAAAGCAAATGAGAAAGGTGATAATACTCTACGATGCAAACACCCTGACCGACCATCGAAAGGGAGTTCAACCTTATGCACTAGTGCAGGCCCTATGATGGCTTTGTACTAAGTCAACTTAATTAACTTGAAATTCAATTTTCAAAAATGCCTTTCCCTGTATAGTTCTTGGTTGAGGCTGACTACATGATAAATTTTCTTGACATTTGCATGACAGAGGTGAAATCCCATTGGTTATTATGCTAAGAAGGTCGAAGTGAGAAGAGACATTGTTGCAACTTGCATTTGTTGTTCTGATCTAGAAACTGTTGGCTTGGGCTAGCATCTCAAATTGCAGCTCCTTTAGCACCCAATAGGTATCCTCCTTCAACAATAAATTCAGAGCCAGGCGGTTGGTTAGTTGGTTGGTTGGTTGGTTGATTTTTTGGCAGTTTTGTAGGGAGGCCCTCCAGTCTATCATGTAGAAATTAGAGAAGTCATGAGAGAAAGGTGAAGATTCTGTTTGTCCTCACTGGTTGCAATTTGTTCTGGTACTTGACACCATTGCATAACATGAGTATTACATTAACTGCTTAACCATCTCTCAAAATTGTGCAGTCTAGCCCATATTATAAGCCCCTTATGTTATGCTATCATAGGCAACTTCAGATTCTCACTTGGTTAGAAAAGCCAACTATGTATATCAATCACCACTCCATAGCTTGTCCTCCCAAATTTCAAGGACAATCATCACCAAATTTTAGGAGGGATATAAATGATTCTTTCTAGTGGTCTTTGATGCCTCATTAACTAAGTCTGAAAGGAGGATAGTGTTTTGCTAGAGGTAATTATTCCCTCCTCATATAGATTGGGAATCATAGCACTGTTTCACCAAAGCTATCCTTCTTACAAAACCTTTTCTGGGTCTCTACACCCTTCATTAATTTATTATCTCTTTGTAGATTAAAAAGCCTTTGGAATCCTACTTTGAAATTTCTACATGGTATTCTGATAACTCACTTGTGATGATTTTCCAATTTGATGTTATTTTCAAAGCAAAAATTTTAACTTTTTTTATGTAATAGAACATAGTTTAAATATTTCAGATATTTAGATATTTCTTTCAATATACTCTGCTGCTGCCTTGAGGTGAGAACTGAAGTTCCAGTTCACACGGAGGATAAATGGTTATTCTTGTTTGCTTCTCCGCCAACCTGGGTACATACTGCATTTTAATGCACATTGTTACACTGATTTATATGAATTTCAATAAAGAATGGTGGAAATATAGAACATTTTACTGGGTTCTTTCTAACCTTAAATTATTCAGAAACTAATACAGGGGTCATGGGAAAAATGTGTGTCTCTCATTGGTATACAATTTGGCTTTAGTGTTCTATGTACTAGCCCCATCTTGAGACTGCAAAGGGATTGAATCAGCTTTTGTACAGAATTCAGTAAAAGGACCTGGTATCTATAGCAGAGGAAGAGGTTTTCCTCAGCACTCTTAGGGTCCCTGGCTGCATCTGAAAATTAATCTGACAAAGACAGATTAACAGAAGAAAAGCATTCAAATTTTATTAAATTTTTACGTGTACATCACGAGATAATGAAGACCTGGAGAAATGACCAGATCAGGAAGCTTTTATGCCTCTTATACAAAGAGACAATAAATTTTTGAAGAATTGACAAGACAGAGAAGTTTGGGCTGGGGTAGTAAATGGTGAAGTAAGTAGAAAGATAAGGGTTAGTCTAACAAGGTTTATTTGGAGATTCCTCAGGTGCAGTCTCTGGGCTGATAAGAGTCTGTCTCCAGCAAAAGGAGATTTTATTTCCTGCCTTTAGGCAAAAAAGGAAGAGCTTTTCCTGCATTTACTGCTTCTTAATTGCTTTCAGCTCAAAATAAGTTTTATGTCAAAGAGGCAAATATTGGAGTGGCATATCCTGCTTTCCTTCATAACCAAATGACAGAGGGAAATTTTATCTGAACATGTAAGCTGTAAAAATTGAACAGTTCTGACATTCAAACTTGAAATACATGCTTGTTTATTTTACACTCATTACTCAAACAAAACACAAGAGTATGGAGTCCCCAATTTTACCTAAAACTATGGAATAAGATAGTTCCTAAAAATGTCAGAATTCCTGCCAGGTTATGATTCTTCCAATAAAGAAAAACTTCAGAATACAAAGTGTTTCACCTCAGACTGACTCTCCATTTTACCAAAGGTTTGGACCGCAACTACTCTCCTCAGAGATGGTATGAAAAAGGACAATTAGCTGTAATCATTTTCTTTCTCTTGGTTCTCAAACTACTACTCCCCAGCGAGATTCTCCCAGAAAGCCTTGTTGTTGTTGTTGTTGTTGTTGTTGTTGTTGTTGTTTTGAAATAAGAGATAAAGAAAGCCTAACAGTTTTTCAATCTAGGCAAGACTGAGCAGCTAGGCTTCCTGAGTTATTTATTAGAAGTGCTTCTGTCACACATAAAGCCATTTGCTCCCTGACTATTTTTTCCAGATTTACCTTCTACTCCTTTTCTTCTCACTCACTAGTGTATTCTAGAGTATTCACTCCTTTCTCTTCCAGAAAAAGAGAAACTGATTTCTGCCATAGGGTTTTTTGCACTCGCTGTAACCATATCTAGGAATGTACCTACCCCACATATTCTTCATAGATAACTCTTTATTATCTTGGTCTCTGATAAATATCACCAGCTAAGAGAAATCTTTCCACATCTTGCAGTTACTCCATGTTTTTAGTTTCAACATAAAACTAACGACTGCATGAAAATTCCTTGTGTTTTCTTCCCCTCTATTAATTATCTGTGTCCTCAGCTTGATTGTATGCTTGAAAAGAGGTAAAAATGTGTATATGTTATTGAACATTCTTTCTCTGTACTCTGAAGTATACCTTATACATAAGAGGCATCCAGGAAAAATCTGTGAATTGAATGAATGGATGAATAGTTCTACTTTAACTAGATTTTTTTTTTTTCTTCAAGAATATGTCATAAATGAAATCTATTGGGAATATTTAATGTGGGATTCCGGTTTGTTCCACGTGAGACAATTGCAAATACTTTAATTTTACCTTACACTTTTGCCTGACCATTAGACTTTTGGGATTTGGTTATATTTTTCCAGCAGGGGACCTTCTGAGCCCATTTTTCTGTATAAGACTGTTTAAGACTGGAGATATATCCCTGTTTTACTAACATGTACCAGCCGTATTATTTTGAAAGGAAGGATTTTAAGGATTTGCATTAATTATAGGAGAGGACATAAAGCACTCAACAAGCTCTTCTGGATCAGGAAGTGTTTCCAGATACCATTTCATTTCATGGTAGGGGTAATAGCATTTTGTTCCAAACAGTATTTCAGTATTGGCCGGGTCTCAAAATTAGGAAGGGAAACAGTCCCCTTTTATACTCACAAACCAGGATCTGAGGTTTAAAATAATGCTTAGGGACAGAACAAAGTACTGAAATAATGCTGAAAACCTATTAAGGGAAATTTCTGTCACCATCTAATCCTTAGACTTGAGGTTGATAAGAGTTGAGGTTCTGAGGTACTGAGGTAAATAACAGTCAGATCTTCTGTCCATCAGGTTTCTCCCCCCCTGGTTTGAGCAAGTATCACAGTAGCATATAGGAAATTTATAGGAAAATCAGACAAAAAATATGCTTCACAAATGAGTTAAGAAGGTAACTCATAATTCCATATGCACATATCTCTTGATAATACTAAGATGAGGGAAACATCTCCATTGTAAGACCAAATGAAACCCTTTGCCTCTCAAAAATCTTAATTTCTGGGCGCCTGGGTGGCTCAGTGGGTTAAAGCCTCTGCCTTCAGCTCAGGTCATGATCCCAGGGTCCTGGGATAGAGGCCCGCATCGGGCTCTATGCTCAGCAGGGAGCCTGCTTCCCTCCTCTCTCTGCCTGCCTCTCTATTTGTGATCTCTCTCTCTGTCAAATAAATAATAAAATAAATAAAATTTTTTAAAAAAACTTAATTTCTCTACCCTTAATTTCATGTTTTCTGAGAAGTCTTAAATTTCTCTGTCAGACATAAGAAATGAATAGCTATTCTCATATACTCATTCCTTCATTCATTCACTTGTTCCTTCAGTTTTAAAAAATGAGACACATTCTCCTGTGTCACTACCTACTATGTTCTAGGAACCTAACAAGGTGGTGATAATACAGTGTTGAATTAAGAACATTTCCTGTCAACACTTAAGTGCTTATATTCTTCTGGGGGAGCCAACATAAAGCAAATACATAGAAAAACGTTTCCATATTTAAGGTACAAAAGTAAGATCATTACAGCTACAGGACTGAGAAAGAATGTGTGTCCTGAATAAGTAAGCTGGCTTTAAATTATTTTTCTCACTGGAATTATTTTATAATTAAAAGACTGATAGAAGATGTAACATTTTCAGTAAAAATTTATTTTACAAGCCAAACGATGAATTCTGAAAATGTTTGTAACACACACCCTAAAACTTTTTAAAATGCTCATTTTCTCTGAATTATTGCCTTATAAATCAATAGATGCAGACAATTAAAAGTAATTTACAGTAATCTACTAAGAAGAATTGACTTAGTTCACAGAGGGATTCACAGTTTGAGTTCAAAGAAATAAATGATTATTTCATGCTTACTTCAGTGGAGGCATCAAGATGTATTATGATCGAATAATCTCTTCCATCTAAAGAAATAAATGTTTCAACATATAAATTTGACAGGTAAATAATGAAGAAAAAAATTGTGTTTAGGAAATTAAAAATGCCATCTTTCTTTTCCCCCAACAGGGAAAACATTTATTTTAAAATTGTTGCAGCAAATCTGTTCATTTCCATTTTTTTCATTTCAGTGTTCTTCATCAGTTCATGTCTATAAAAATCATGTTATTTTTTTCCGTCTAAAAAGAATTTACTAACATGTGAGATTTAAATATATGGGAATTTTAATTTCTTTCTCTCTCATGTTTTTCTTTTGGAAACATATTGAGGTCATTAAAAAAGAAAAGTAAAATAGCATCTTTGTGTCACTTGAAATAGTCAGAAGTACAAAATATTTAATTAGATTTTAAAATATATATATAATCAGGTAATTTTTCCCTTTAAGGAGACAAAGAAAAAACAAGAAGAAGAAATGGAAATACTCCTTAAATGAAATAAAATCATCATAAAGGAAAATTACTCATGCTTTTAATCTACCATTAGATCTAGCTAAAAAGCAGATAACAATATAGTTTTTAAACTTAAGCTAAAGTGATAAAGCAGGTTAAAAATTATCTATTATCTCAAGTATCTCTTTAACATCACTATATAATTAAAATAAAACTATCTTGGCAAAAATCCAAATAACATGGTATTTGGTCATTTACCCATGAGTCAAAATAAATATACCCCACTTTTCATTTCAAGCACCATTTTAAAATGCATACTCCAACCTCCAACTGAATTATTTGTTTCTTTGGAAGATACTAGAAATGTGAAAAATAAGGAAGTTCCAATATAATGAAATCCAAAGTATTTTAAATTGACTTAGGAAAAAAAATACTGTGATATAAATATAGAAACACAGTTGACACACAAGTGAAATCAGATTTCACATTATTTTATTTTCAATAACAGCACTGCCACTCACAATTTTCAGCACAGAGTTATTTTCTGCCAAAGCATTTATTTGCTTTTATTGACAGGCTAAATGTGATCCTGTTCACTTTATCCAAAAATCAGTCTGTGTTAAGAGACCTCTGAAATGCTTTCCTGGCCAGAAAAGGAATTTTTAGAACAGTAGTAATCAGAAACATCGGACAAATACACCTCTAACTTTAGGTTTTGAAAATGTAGTTAATTTTGAAAATATAAGCTCCTTTAACTTTCTATTTATCTGGCAAGTCAATGTATATCTAGCTAAAATAAGGAAATGATGTTTACCTTCATTTAAGGTAGTAATTGTGCATCTACAAATAGTCTGTGCATAATTGATAGTGTTTGGACACACCTATATGATATAAGGATATTTACAAAACATTAGCAATCACTGTAGAACAGTTGTTCTTTTTTTTTTTAAGATTTTATTTATTTATTTGAGAGAGAGAGAGAGAGAACAAAAGTGGGAGGTGGAGGGGTAAAGGGAGAGAGAGAAGCAGACTCCCCACTGAGCAGGGAGCCCATCCTGGGGCTCACTCTCAGGACCCTGAGATGGTGACCTGAGCAGAAGGCAAATACTTAACTGACTGAAGCACTCAGGTGCCCCAACTGTTGTTCTTTTTAAATTTATTTATATGAACAAATGGGAAAACTGTGAATTATCCTGTTTACAGTATTTTGGTGTACGGATTTATTCTCTGTTGAAATTTATTGCATTCTTATATTATTACTCCTGTAGTAGAATCACATTGTTTTACTCGAATAATCTCACATCTCACATGACATTTTACAACCAGTTAGGATAATCCATTTGATTTCTGGAGTGTTTGTGTGTTAGGTGGCTGTAGGACAAAATTCAATGAAGTTGGCCCAAGATGAATGTACCAATCTGACAATTTGTGCACAGGTCATAAGGGCTGACAAACACTTTGGTCAATTTTCTAGTCCATATCCAATTTGCAATTGGCATCCAGACAAGATATAAAGCTTTTATTGACTGCATCCTTCTCTTACGGCTTTGCATGTAAGAAGAGTAAGCTGCTGTGCTTGTGGTGTGATGTGAGGAGCTTTGCTGTATCATTTCTAATGGGAACACAATTGTAGCTATGGTTCATTGTCATGACAACAACTTGATGCTTGTGTTTGAGAATCAATACTAATTCCTTGAGTCTATTTCTCTGCTATTGAGGTTTTACAGTAGTACACTGAAGAAAGAGCATATCTAGTGCTGGAGGAGATAAGGCTATTTCCATTGCAGCTACTGAAAATCCTTCTCTGATATTCCCAGCATTTTTATACGACTATTATGTGATGGGACCAGTATGCTTCAAATCACTAGTTGGAGTAGTGTGATGAAATCTAAATATTATCAATATGAATCTATCAACGCCACAAGAAACATTATTCATTGTACTTTGGGATTTAGGATTGTCTATTTTATTTTATTTTTTCACAAGATTTACTTATTTATTTGAGAGAGAGAGAAAGAGACAGAGAGAGCACAGGGAGGGAGAGGGGCAGTGGGAGAGGCAGAAGCAGACTCCTTGCTGATCTGGGAGCCTGACATGGTGCTCAATCCCAGAACTTGCAGATCATGACCTGAGCAGAAGGCAGATGCTTAACCATCTGAGGCAACCAGGCTCCCCAGGATTCTCTGTTTTAAAACCAGATCCAAGATTCTTTTTCTCTGGTGTTCGTTTGATATTAGTTTGTCTTTTTTGTGTGCCTTGGAGAAAGAGACACTGGCTAATAAATATTACTTATGCCTTCTGCCTAGATTAAGAGGTATTTGGCATCATGTGCCAGATTTTTCCAAAATTATAAAGTGTGAGTTGCTTATTTTAATTCTGTCTACGTATTTAGTTTTAAATAACATCAGAATTCTCTAGTCTTACTTATGTGCATGTTTTCCCTTTGTGAACACTTGGTCTATTTACAGTGGAAATTTATCTCAATATAATTTTTGCATACCATTTTACTTAGTTTGTAGTCAAAAAGTATCAGTTCATAAATAATGTTAAAAACTAAGAATATGAAAAATAAAATAACATCACCAGTGATAAGCTAGGACAGAATTCATCAGGCATCAGAAATTTTAGTGTTGTTTTTAATATATTTAAAATTACTGAAATTGATACAAACAATAGCAACTCATACCTAATCAAGTCTTTCAACCTCTTGTGTTGATGTCAGAATATAATGATAAGGAAAGTTGATCCTTTTAAACTCTGATCCCTGCAATGAATCTTTGAAATAAATTTTATTTCTGTGGGCCCTAATTTCCTTCTAATTCAAATGATGCTTGCTGTAGGTTGTTTTTTGTTTGTTTGTTTGTTTGTTTGTTTTGGGAAGTAGATATTGAGAGTTAGGGGCACAAAAAAATATGTTGGAGAGTAGCAAAAGTGATTAAATATGTAAGACACAGGAATGTATGGGAGAATCCTTCAAACCACAAGATAGACATGTCAGTTTCTTCCAGTCCCAAGGAGAAAAATTCTGGAGTAAAATTCTACCTTGGGTGGAATGATTAGGTCCTGAAACAAGTGATTTGTACAGTCATTGTTTGAGGGCCACTCAAGAAAGGTAGGGTGGTTTTTACTCTTGCTTTGCTCAGTCATTGGCCAAGGTCTGTCCCAAGAAAGCATGTCCGTTAGCCAAACGCCTTATAGAAATATCGTTTTGAAAAGCAGTTTTATCTACATATGGCCATTTGTCCCCTTTCTTTTCTTTCTTTTTTCCCCCCTTTTTTTCTTACTTCTATCTAATTCTAGTCCCAGTTAGATATGCTTGTTTCTCTCTTTCACTTTTACTTTATTTCATTTGAAAAAAAAAAAAAAAAAGGAGACTTGTCTATTAATGTTACTTTGTCTTTTCAAGCAAAGCCTACACTGGTTAATTTTCTGAGGAAGTCTTCCCTGACAAAGAGAGCTAAAAACTACTTCACAAAGATTGCACTTTGAACACAGATAATGTATCATTAAGTTACAATTTTCTTATTCTGTTTCTTTGAAACATATATTTTTAATAATGTATATATGACTTAGAGAAACTTATGAATATAGAAGTTAAATATTTGGGGAAATGTACCTGAACAACTAATACTCTATCAGAAAAGCCCCTACTGCCAGCTATTCAGTGATGGAAATGTAGCTCTAAAGAAGCAAATGATTCATGTCTTTTTATTACACAGCTTTGATTAGAATCTGAGCCCCAATTTTTTTGATTCAACCAAAATTATTCTCCGAAAACAAATCAGAGAAAAGAGGCACTTCAACTGAGATACTGATTTGGTGGTCTCAAAAATAAGAGTGATATCACCACTATATTTTTAATGTCTTCTCACACTAAAAATAACCAAAAAGAAGACTTACAACATACATCTTTTATTAGATAAAATGTTGAAATTCACCAACAACTTAAAAAAAATCCTTATTATTTATCTGTTTTAAAGTAGATGACTAGAAATAACTAGAAATATATTTTTTTTAACTATTTACTTCACTTACAGAGACTTTATGGGATTTGTATAATGTTTTAAGTCAGGAACATGTTTCCTAATATGTATGAATCTCTAAGCTCCTTGTTATATTTCCCCAAATAACATAGCTTCCAGAGGGACAGAAATTTTATTTGTCTATGCTAAATCTGTAGTGTTTTGACTTGCATCTCTTATATAGTAACTGTTTAATAAAATTTGTTAATTAATACATTTATGAATTCAATTTTGTATTTTGACATCACTGTTTTTCTTAGAATGACTAACTCAGTATTAATGTTTTGGGATTGGTCAGCAGTTCTGAAAAGGTACAGAAAAATATTAGCATCTATATAAGTTGATTTAGAAGAGTATTTGTCATTATAAACAGGTTAACAGATGGTGTTAAGTGTTATAGCAATGTATTCCCAACCTTCAGTGTCTGAACCCAATAAAGGTTCATGACTTTGTTCATGTTATATAGCAGTGCAGGTCAAGTGAACCCTCTACAGGTGGTAACAGAGGGGTCCATACTTCCTTTTGTAGGGTCACCATCATCACCACTTATCTCCAAATCACCTCTCACAGGAACAACAATGGAAAATATGTATAGGCAATATTTAGGGATCATATATTCACTCTATGCACATTGCTTTAGCTAAAATTAATTATATTGTTCTACTTGCCAGCAAGAGGGATGGGAAATCTAATTGAACTGTGTGTTCAAGGAAATGAAAAGAGATCTTGCTAAGGATTAGCAATCACTGGGACAGAGTTAAATATTTTCTTAGACATTAGAGAGATTTAATTTTTAAATTATTGGTATTGTATTTTGTTAAGTATCTTTTCAACGTAAAATATAATGTGAGGAAGTTTTTCAGTCCCCAACCAGCTCAACTCTAAAAAAATCAAATCTTAGCCTGAAAGTTTATATTTAGTTATGCTTTTATTTTGTTTTATTTTCTTTGCAAGAATCTTTATCTTAACAGAAAAAGTAAATGTTAACCACAAGGTTAAAATAAAAAGAATGCAATTCCATTTCTTTTTTTTTTTTTATAAAAGATTTTATTTATTTATTTGACAGAGAGATCACAAGTAGGCAGAGAGGCAGGCAGAGAGAGAGGGGGAAGCAGGCTCCCCACTGAGCACAGAGCCTGATGCAGGGCTCAATCCCAGGACCCTGAGATCATGACCTGAGCCAAAGGCAGAGGCTTAACCCACTGAGCCACCCAGGTGCCCTATTTTTAAGGGAATAGGTTTTTAATTGATTAAAAAAGAAAACAATTGGTTAAAAACAAACACTTCCACTTTGGCTATTATGACCTAGATTTGTCAGAGAAAAATTTCTACTGAGGACAACTACAAAAGCTGCACAATAAATTAAAAAAATAATAAGTTATTATAAAACTAAAGAAATTTTAGGGCATCGAAGGGCAACCAAAGCAACCAAAACTTCAGAAATCAAGGACCCAAACTGAAATATAATTTTAGGAATGAGAGGACTAGAGATCATGCTGAAAACAGCAGCTGAGATACTAAACATCTAAGCAGAAATATTGGTAGTCTCACTGTGCTGGTGACATAAAAATTGGAACTCAGAAACAGGCAAAGAGGAGAAGCCTTATTAAACACCCCAGGGTTTCAGCTGAGCCTTCTGAAATGCTATATCCTGAGAGTAAAGCAAACAGGGAAAAGAGCAGCCCTTACAAAGCTGAAACCGAGACTCAAATCATCCCAGGCTCTGACTAGATCAAGATTACTTGCATGTATCAGCCAACACTTCTCTATAATTTTTCATACTTAACATGAAGTTCAATTAAAAAATGAGAACAGTTCAATGAGACAGGGAAAAAATGGAAGAAAATTAATTGTTAATAGGAACAGTGCAAAAATGAATCCCTATTTTGGAGTTAAAAGCAGACGGTCTGAAAGAGTTGATTAACATGCAAAAGAAAATAAAAGACAAAGGGAGAATTTCACCAGAAACATGGAACCTGTACTAGAATGCTGACTATTAGAGAATATGTTATATTGAATATAGACTCTCTAGAATATTATATCTAAGGACATTGAGATGTGTTTAATAGCTTAACAGATACTTAGAAGTTGTGTTGGTGATCTTGGAAATAGATATTAATAGATGCTGGTCAAATAGAAACATGGAAATAAAAGGTGTGAACTACAATGTGAGCTACGTCTGAACTACAAGTGGGCTACACATTAAATACATGTGAACTATATAGGAAGCATGGGGAACATGGTATGACATCCTCATATGTGTTTAACTTCGAGTAATAGGAGAACAGAGAGAGGATAAGGATGAAACAATATGTGAACTGACTGAACCAAAAAAAAGTAATACGAAACTCAAGCAGGATGAACAAATAATGCCACACTTTTTCACACGAGCTACCACTTATGATCAGACTGTGAAATCACACACTTGTAAATTAGAGATCTTACATATGATCAGGAGCTATTGCTCAGATCCTTACCGAGGTATGTACCTCCTACCCAGAATCACACATGATATCTGTTAAGTACGGATCATGGGATCACCTCTTCCAATGCAGAGAGCATTGAAGTTATGGAACATCTCTACTCTAATTCCATAGAGATTTTCCTTTTTAAGACTCATTTATTCTGGGGTGCCGGTCTTTAAGACTCATTCATTCATTCATTCATTCATTCAGAGAGTGGGGGAGACAATGGGAGAGGGAGAGAGAATCTCAAGCAGACTCCACGATGAGTACAAAGCCCAACATTGGGCTTGATCTTACAACCCAGGGACCATGACCTGACCCAAAACCAAGAGTCCACCACTTAACTGACTACGACACCCAGGTGCTCCACTTTTTAAAAAATAGTGTATGTGTCACTTTCTAGGAAACCATATTCATAGGTTCTAGATTTATATAAAGAATTAATTATCCCTGATATCTTCTAAAGTTCATTAAATAGATAAGCTTCCTTCCTCCAAAAATATTATTAGTTTATTTATTCAAAAGTCCAGTTGTTGCTGATGATCTGTGTTGTAGGTTTGTGTGTGAGAATGTGTATCTGTGTTGATGCTTAGTTTTGTGTTATACTTTTTAATCTAAATGCCTTTGTTTCCTTGATAAACTCTAAAATGATTTTGCACAGATTTAAAAAAATTGTGTTCTGCTATTGACCATGATAAAAGAATAATTTGGAAAGAAGATACACCTAATAATTTTAAATATCCCTAAATGAAACCAAATGATGATTGGGTACATAAGTTGACAGAGTAATTGATGGATAAATAGATAACCAATTCATAAAAGTTTCTAATTAAATATAACATTAAGTTGACTTTTTTCATTATTTAGAAAGAATAGTAACAGGCTTTGAAATAATACTAAATAAGTCCATTTTGGTCTGTATTTATTAGTAACTTATGGTCCAGTTCATTATTGCAAGTAAAGTGTTATTATTTTATTCCCAGAATAAACTATACTTGCTTGTGGTACATAATCTAACTAACATTTTAGTAAAGTATTTTGGTGGCAATTATATAAGTTTTGCCTGGAAGATCAGTCTGTAGTTTTCACTCTTTTGATATGTACCAACTTGGTGGTGTTTTAACACTAATCTCTTTTTAAAATATATTCTTCTGTAACTTCTATTTATTAGATATATGAAATAACTCACTTGTTAAACTCCACTTTTAGAACTTTTAAAAATTGGGGTATGGTAATATTATTTGTCCAGTTTACTATATTACCTATTTTATCTATTCCTTTTTCTTAGGTTAATTTTTGTGATTTTCAGTGTTAGAAAATAATGAGACTTAAGATTTACTGGCATTAAAGAGTACATAATTTTTTTTATGTTTTGATTTTTAAAAGTTCTTTTGGAGAATATAATATTTTAATGTTCCTATTTTAAGATTTATTAAAATCTAATTTGTATAAAAATTTTGCATATTTAATGCATACATTTTGATGATTTTGGACATATAATATACACTTATGAAACCATCATCAAAGCACTAAACATATTAATCACCTCCAAAAATTTCCTTGTTCTGTGTGCATGCAAGTATGTGTGTTAAGAGCACTTGACATATGATCTATCCTCTTAATATATTTAAGAAGATTTTAAAAATATAAATGTCATCAGAAATCGTGCTCAAATAATTTCTCATTAAGGAAGACCTTCACTTTTCTTTGTGAACTGCTAAAATTAATACATGTTTATTTTAAAATTTAAAATATATAAAAATGGTATCTTCACATTCTCTGATTAGAGCAAAAAATGGCATTAGTTTTGCATAAGGCTGAATTATAATATTAAAGTTTACTTAACCATTAATTCTCTGTGACATCAATTAAGAATAAGAAAAATAAAGGTTTTTATTACATTTTTGCATATTCCTTCTTTAATGCTCTTCCTATCATAAAGATTTCAGTTTCTGATCTTTATTATTTGCCTTTTATCTCAAGAATTTTGAATATTTCTTGCAAAGTAGATCTACTGGCAACAAATACCTTCGATTTTTTTTTTTTTTTTTGGTCTGGGAAAGCTCATATTTCTCTTTCATTTCTGAAGGCTAATTTTGCAGGGTACAGAATTCTTGATAGGCACCATTCTTTCTTTTATTCTTTTTTTTCTCTCATTTTTTTCACCACTTTAAATATTTCATTCCACTCTCTTCTTGCTTGTATGTTTTCTGAGAAGAAGTCAGATGTCATTCTTATCTTTGCTCCTCTGTAGAAAAGATGTCTTCTTCTTCTTTTTTTTTTTTTTTTTTGGCTTTTCTTCAAGATTTTTTAATTTTTGTTTTTTTGAAGTTTGAATATGAAATGACTAAGTGTGTTGTTTTGTTTTGTTTTTTACGTCTGTTCTGGTCAGTGTTCTCTGAGCTCCGCACCTGTGGTGTCTGGCATTCATTTGGAGAAATTGTCATTACTGCTTCAAATATTTTTTTTCTCTTCTTTTCTATCTTCTTCTAGTATTCCTAATAGATATATAGTTTTACCTTTTACAGTTCTCCCAGAGTGCTTGTATAGTCTCTCTCTTTTTTTTCCTTGGGCATGTTTTCTCTTTCTTTCAATTTTGAAAGTTTTTATTGAAATATCCTCAAGCTCAGAGATGTTTTCCTTTAGTCACATTTGTCTATTATTAAAGGCATCAAAGGCATTTTTCCATCAAAAACATTCACATTTATGTTTAGTGTATTTGAATTCTGTTATTTGTTTGGTTCTTCCTTAGAATGTCCATCTGTACTTATATCCATCTATTTTTGCCTGTTGTCCAGTTTTTCCACTGGAATCCCTAGCATATTAATCATAGCTTTTGTTTGCTTGCTTATTTGTTTTAGCCTCCAGTTTTCTAAATCCACCACTTCTGCCATATCTTACTGGTTCTGATGTTTGTTCAGTATCTTTAAATTATGTTCTTTTCCATTTATTATGCCTTATAATTTTTAGCTGAAAGCAGGCATGCTATACTGCTAAATGGGGGTTAGGACTTCAACCTATAAATTTTGTCAGGATAGAACTTAGTCCATAACATTTCTTACTTCAGTTTGACCTAATTCCTTTTCACCTTACTTTCTTAGTCCATAAATAAACTTAAAGCATATCATACTTTCCCTGATCTTATTGTATTATACTGGAAGAATCTTTACAGTATATTTTCTTTTTTTTTTTTTTAAAGATTTTATTTATTTATTTGAGAGACAGAGCAAGACAGAGTGAGAGCATGAAGGGGGGGAGGGTCAGAGGGAGAAGCAGACTCCTGAGCAGGGAACCTGATGTGGGATTTTAACCTGGGACTTCAGGTTCATGACCTGAGCCAAAGGCAGTTGCTTAACCAACTGAGCCACCCAGTACTCCACAATACTTTTTTCTAACTAGTGTCAAAATATCTCTCTCATTTTTTTCAATTTTTCTACTCTTTCTTTATATTACATGGGATTTAATTTATTAACTCTGACACTTTGATACTTTTGTATTTGTTATTGCCATTATTTCAAATTGTTGACTTTGTCAAAATGGCAGAGGTTCGGCTGTGTTGACAAGACTGTATAAGTCAGTTCTAGTCAGATATAGTCCAGTCTGGCAAATAAGGGAATCTAAATTTCTGGGAATTGATTGTCTATACATATTAGTTGTTCTTAAACTATGCTCCTTTCTCCATCAAACTGAGTCTTCTATTCACTAAAATATAACAATGGTGATTTTCTTTTCTGAAAACTACAGTAAATATTCCATAGTTATTTTTCACTTTAATCACTTTCTGTTTGATTATGAAAATTATTTCTTGGTACTCAAGTCAAAAAATGTTCATTTTTTCCTTCTTATCACAAATTTTTGATGTCAGGTTGGATTTCTAGCATTGAAATATGTGTATTTCAGAAACATCACTAATTTTCAATACAGCTGCCAATTTGATTCATATATTCATATAGTGTTAAAAAAGACTGTCCACGTGAAATTAGAATCAAGATAAATTTGATGTCTCCAGATGCCCTGAAAGGTATTTTTATCTTCCAAATTTAGTCAAAGCACTTAACCCATGGTTACTTATGATAGCTTATTAAACTACTGGATATTATTTTATAAATAGACCATGTTAATAGTGATCACGTATGATATATGTGAATTTGACTCTCAGGTTACTTTTGTTTCAAAGACTAGGTAGTGAATATCTTGAAGATGCAGGTAATTTAAAACGAAGCTCTTCCCATAAAAAGAAAAGCTCTGAATGGACAATTCTCAATGTCATTTCAGAGTCACTAACAATGAAAGGATATATTTAAGGCTTTTCCCTGCCTCTCAGGAGTGAAGAAAGCTTTAGGTTGGTTTACACCCTGACTACTTCATTTACAATTCAATTAGGATGAATGTCACTGGAGGCAAATACTGTGAACAGCATTTCTAGATTCATTTATAAAGATGCCTACCAGATAATGCAGGTTCAGTTTCAGGAGTTAGGTTCCTATGGAACTTTAGGTAGACTAGGGAGAATTATAGTCCCTTCTAATCATTAAAATGCATGCATGAAGTACTTCAAGCCAGCTTATTCATCACTCCTGAAATGCTGACAAAATGCTTAAGGGCCTACTTCTTCACTAAGGTGAAACAAGAGAATTCTTTAAGGTTAGTGAAGACATTGTACATAGGTAGGTCCATTTTTAAAAGACACATCTTATAATCTGTAGGCAAAAACATGCATTGGTTACTGCTGTTATGAAGCACGATGCTTTATGTGCATGAAATTACATTAGGGAAGGAAAACACATTGCTAAGATTTTGGTAAAGTATAAGATAGCATGTTCTTAATAATACTTTTATAAACAAAACTATCATTCTGAAAATTTTATCACTTCCTGAAAATGTTATTCATATTTAAGACTATGAATTCTTAACCCAAGAGATAGTCACATGTGAAAAAAAAATTAGTTTTTAATTTTTTATCCAAATTAATATTTAATGAAATAATGAATAAACTGATAATGTGTATTGTATTACAATAATATGATTTCTTATAGTAGTATATACTGATATAACATATAGTAGATATAGTGAAATTGTTTACTGCCAGGGTTTTAATAGAATCAGAATGCTGCTGAACTTTCCTTGGCTTTTAGTCTGAACATTACAAATTATAATCAGTGGAATTCCATTAATTTTCCTGAAATAAATTTTGAATGTTCTGGAAAATAAAACTTTTCAAAAATATTTCAAAATATATTTTATACATTAAATGTCTAATACGAATATTTGAAGAGTGAAATAATAGCAAATTTGTTTACTAATCAAAGAACATCAATTTTCCAAATTAGAACTGGATTTAGAGTGAGTCTAGCACTTCCAAATCTTTCTGTATCATTCCATGCCAAAGCTCCGATCACCTTTAATGGAGTGCTTATAAAAAACACTAAATGCTCTTAGTAATTTTCAGGCTGTATGCACAACATTGCCCAAAATTTGAACTCTTCCAGATTTCGTTTCCAATAAATTTAAATTGCTTTGTATAGTGAAGAGTGATTTAAAATTATTGAAGTGCTCCCACAGTGGAGTATCCATAAAATGTAAAGCCTTTCAGTGATTTTAATCACTATGCACACTTTAAAGTAATTTCAACACATCAAATGCTTTGATTTTTAGTTTCCATTGCTTTAATTTGAAAGAATGAAAAATGTCAAACCAAAATAGCATTTATAATCAGTGAAAGTTGTTACTAACCTGAATTTCAAATTGAGTTAGAGTTAAACATGTAAAATATGACTATTACTGATAGAAGAAAAAATAGCCACCATTATAATAATTATCTATAATGCTATTTTATACTTTGTCAGACTAGATTGAATTTATTATTCTAGCATGTTTCCACAAAAGGCCAATAAAATACTTTTATATTTTACACATCCCAGGTACATGTGGAAGATTGATGGTGACTGCTTACAGATCCTCAGAGGTTTTTATATAATAATTTGAGAACATACAAAAAATAATAATTTGAGAAAAATCTGAGGTGATTCAAGATTGAGAGGAAAATATAATAATCTAATTACATTTGAAAATCCTCAATGAATAATCAATAAGAGCCAAGAAGCTATTTCAAAATGTAATAAAATACAATTCTATTTTGTTTTCAACATAAATAATATTTTGTTGATTATAACTAAAGAACTAAGATTATCACACAAATTATTAACTAGTGATCGTAGGACTACAATAGTATAGTATAATAAGGTTAAAAATAATAAAAACTGGTTTTAATGGGGGATCAGTAAATAACACCCCTGTTATATGCCCAAGTTCTGATCCAAAGGAGAAACTGGACCAGAAAAAGATGAAGTGAAACTAAATGTGCACTTTATTAGTGATTTTCTGTAGGCAAGAAGTTTTTAAAATATTAGGCCTGAGAATTAAAAAGTTATAAATGTGTTTTAGAGGATGCTATAAAGAGATTTTTCCTCAGAAGCAGTCCTTTTAAAATGGGCCAGAGTGAAAAGCAGAGTATATAAACTTTGAGGACCTCCCACCTTAAAGAAAAAAAGAAAGAGATTTGTATTTCTATGAGAAATTCTTTCCCAACTAATCAATGAATTTTCTAAGCAGAATGAATTTAGCAGTGGATAGATGATAAAGTGTTATATTAAGGAAGAACCGGTAATGCAGATTGAGCATTCTTCCCAGCATGAGAGAATACTTCAATGTAAAGCAAACCATTAATATGAATATATCTCAATAAGAAATAACAAGATAATATAAATTATGTTAATAGATATCATAAAGACCAATATAATATGTAAAGATAAAATAAAATTATATAAAATTGGTCAATTATCATTAATCATGGAAAAAGAAAATTATATAAAATCAAATTTAAAAAATTAAACATAGTAATTTGGAAAGCCGATGAAAGTAATTTAAATGACACAATTTTATATCTGGCAAATAAAGCAAATCAGAAATCCTCAACTAAGAGTATTAGAAATCTTAAAAATTAGTAAACCTACTAAATATAATATATACAAAATTCACAAGCTTGCCTTATGCCAGTAAAGAATTTAGAGAATAAATCATAAATCATTCTTTCACAATAGCAAAAATATAAGAAAAAAATAAAAAGAGGAGGGCCTGTGAGATAATTATGTACCCAAATTGGACATAATTAAAGGGATTTATTTTAATGTATATATTTATATAAACATAGTCAATAAAACTAAATAAAACCTATACCTGGTTTTTAAATATGAACAAAGTAAGTATTATAAACCTATCAATTTTTAAGAATTAATTTGCTTGAATGAAATTCTGATTTATATTAAATGAAGTATCAAAGAGGAGACTTAATAGGTTTATTTTAAATTTTAATTAACCTTAACACAAAACAAAAATCACATCCTGAGATCCTGGTTGCTCTATGACAGTGTAAGCCTCCTATAATTAATGCATCATTCTAATTGCAGTTATAAACTCTGAAAAATTAAAAAAAATAATGAATTTTTAAGAACCTACTAAAGTACTGGAAAGAAAGCAAATTAGGTTTAATGGAAGATGTTCAAATTTTGGAGAAGCAACTGTCATTATGGTGATTTTTAACTCTTTTTCTTTCCTGTGTTGTTATTCTCCTCTCAGGGAATGGTAGAACCTAGGTGACAATAGCTTAGAAAGTATGCTGGCCAACTATAAGAAGGAAAGGATACTCTGGATCACAGAAGAAAATGGGATTTCAAGAGGAGAGCTGGGAAAAGAATTGTCTAATTCTGCACATGAATTTACACAAATTTTATTCTAGCCCCTATTTCCATGGTACATACAAACTAATATCAAAGACTTAGAGAAGGTTAACTGATATTTGAACCACTGGCCACAAAAGACAAGGTGGGACCTATCATCACTGGCTAAATCAACTAGATTGAATGTCTGCCAACACAAAAATATTAATATCCTCCAGATGATTATAGCAGAATCTGAGTGTGCATAACATAGTATTTAAAATATCTAGGATACATTTCAAACAATACTTGACATTAGAGAAATTAGGAAAACATGACCCACTTTCAAGAGAAAACATCAGAGATATCAACCCTGAGAAGGCTAATAGTGGAATTAGCAGAAATGGAAGCAGCTCTTTAATTACGCTTCATGAGTTTAAGAAGAACACACCTACAGTGGGTGAAAAGGCTACAAATATAACTGAGATAAAACAGTGGTACAAGGGGTGCCTGGGTGGTTCAGTGGGTTAAGCTTCTGCCTTTGGCTCAGGTCATGATCTCAGGGTCCTGGAATCGAGTCCCGCATTGGGCTCTCTGCTCGGAAGGGAGCCTGCTTCCTCCTTTCTCTCTCTCTCTCTCTCTCTGCCTACTTGTGATCTCTGTCAAATAAATAAACAAAATCTTAAAAAAAAAAAAAACAAAAAAAAAAACAGTGGTACAAAAGCACCAAACTGAAATTTTATAAACAGAAAATATGTTCTCTGAAATGAAAATATATGTAACCTAAGTACCAGAAGGACAGATTAGGGCATTAATTATTAAAAAAAAATACAAAAACTTCGAAAGGCAGTGGATATCATACATTTACAAAGTCAAAATTTCAGAACATGCTAAATAAGATAAAACCCAAAAAATCCTGCCTATATTCATAAAATCAACTACAAAAATACAAGTCTAAGGTGACATCACTTTTGGGGAATAGCTAAAACACTTCTATTAACTAATGAATATTTTAGTATAATTGTAAAGAAAACTCTTGACAGCAACTAGAAAAAAATGAAAAATTATATATAGGGATAAATTTTGAATTGTGAAAGAGAGAGGGAAAGAAAGAAAGAAAGAAAGAGAGAAAGAAAGAAAGAAAGAAAAAGAAAAAAGAAAGAAAGAAAAAGAAAGTAAAAAGGAAAGAGGTAAAGGAAGAAAATTAAGTTAAGGGAAGAAAAAGAAAAAAAACTGTCAATACAGAATTCTATACCTAATGAATGTATTCTTCAGGAATGTGAAGTACACATTTTCAGGAATAAAAAACATGAAACTCATAAAGCTGCTTTAAAAGAAATGCTAAAGGAAGTTTTTCAAATGGGTGGAAATTTAATGGAAACTCACCTTTCAAGGACTAAAGAAAGAGATTGGTAGAGACTGATAGCATGAATATAGAAAGTTAGATATGCTTAATAAGAGAGCCTTAAAATATGTGAAATGAAAACAAATAAAATTAAGAATTATAAATTTGTAAACCAGAAAAATTTTCTAAAACTATCAATTCCTTAGATTCTTAGTATGAAACGTTTAAGAAATAATAGAGCACAGGGTTTTTATTTTTGTTTTGTTAAGCTTAATTTACAGTGTTAATAGTAACCAGTTGAAAGCAAATAAATCAACAAATAATGCTATTATTAGAAAAATTTGCTATTTATGCCAGAAAGATTGGGTTTCTAAGACTTAACATCAAGGTTTTTGAGAGCGTATGACCATTGTGACCTACTTCACCTCTTATTCAGTGTCCTTAAAAGAAAAAAGAAAAAAAAATTTGCTTCCTACGGAGCAATTTAGAAAGTACTTCTACAAAAAAAAGCTAATTTATTATTTATTTACATTAAGCGTTAGAAAGAAGTCCTAGAAAGAAAAGTAGGCTAATTTAGAAAATAAATGGAATCTAGGAATAGAATAACTCATTTTATAAAATAATGTATTTTTTGTTATTTTGAATTTTTATGCAGTGAACAAAACATACTTTATTTTCTTTGAGAAAGGAAATGCTATTATAAGAAAGTAAGTCTGTAGAGGCCTGCCTATGTTTCTGATGATTCTCCAAGGTGTTAAAAATTCAAAAGGCAAAAACAAGGATTAAAAGAAAATTTGGAGGACCCCGGGTGGCTCAGTGGGTTAAGCCTCTGCTTTGGTTCAGGTCATGATTTCAGGGTGCTGGGATCGAAACCAGCATCGGGCTTTCTGCTCAGCAAGGAGCCTGCTTCCCCCAATCTTTGCCTGCCTACTTGTGATCTCTCTTTCTCTCTCAAATAAATAAATGAAAAATCTTTAAAAATAGAGAAAACTTGGGATAATTAACATAATAAATGAGTTAACAAAACAATTCAAATTTCTAAACATCTAATGTAAGAGTTGAAGTTTTATTGTCATTTTTATTATTTTCCTTTGTCTTTGCTTCTCCCCTTTAAAGTCGATGCTTTGATTTGGATAATAAATATGTACTGAGTACCCACTATGTATAAATAAATACCTGTGCTGAATGCCACAGGCCATTTTTGTTTGTTTGTTTGGTTTTTTATTTTTATTTTTTTTAAGGCATGTTGAGATAAAGAATATGGAACCTTACAATTGACTAGAAGTAATAAGGACAAAGCAGCCACAGAGAAATGAAACAAGAATAGAATATATAGAAAAATGTTTTATAAGAAAATCGTGATTTCTGGACAGCTTTGAGTTTTTATTTAAATTCTTTGGTCTACATTTTAAACTGAGGATGAAAATAAATTGCCTATAAAATTGCTGTGCAGGTTTATTAGAAGAGTATAGATAAGTGCCTTCCTGGCACACAGTAAGTCACCTAACATATAATAGCTACTGTTATCATCTGTATGGGGAAAACAGTGAAGAATTTATGAAGGAGGTTTCATCTGAACTTGTACAAACTACACAGAAGCAGTGTTCTGAAAATATTTGTGTATGTGTATACATGTGTGTATCATGGCCCACTCTGGAAATCTGTTGCTGTCTATTGACTACTTGTCAAAATAATATATTTAAATGCTTAAACAAAGTAAAAATGAAACATATTACAAAGGAAGGCAAGTTTATTGAGCTAGTTACATATTTTATAAATCATGATGTTATATGTGTTTCTTAATTAACAGAATAAATAAGAAAACTTTCATTTTAATCAAGTTACATTTTATGTTTTAAGACAGATCAGTGTAGACTGTAATTGCTTAACATTAAACTCCAGGCTGGTCATTGATTACCTTCCTTCTACATACTATTGACAAATGATTGTCAATGGGCAATGCTACAAAGCATCTTCTTTGTTTAGGTCAGCAACAGAACTCAGAAAGTGTTCTGTGACCAAATGACTGCTAGGCTCAAAGTAACTCAACAGATGGCCAGTTTTAGTGCACAAGCATCTGTAGACAGCAAAATGACAATCACTACTATTTTCCTGATCTAGATAACTACTGTGATTTTGCAATCATGATGCTATAAATGGCAATTTTTTAGATATAAGCAAAAGTATAATGTAAAATAAAAGTATCTGATTTTAAAAATGTACTTTTTTCTAAGCCAAATTCACAGAACTCCTAAATTCTACCTACAAACTCCATATAGTTCAAGAATTAATGATCTAAATGTTTGAGCCTGGACTGAATTATCCTCAGCAAAGAGAATGGAAACACTGACATATTCATGCACATATTAAGATTTTCAAACTGTTCAGAAAATTTTGTAAGTAATAAATCATTGTATCTTCATAAAAATCTAGGTCAGGTATAATTATTTTGTTACTTTTGAGGAAACTGAAGCACAGGATGGTTAAGTAACTTGCTGAGATTTCATAGATGTGAATAAGGAAAGAAAATTGAGCCTCAGCTCTACTGGCTCCAAAGTGAAAGTGTGAATGAAGGCAAAAATGTTTATTTGAAACACTTTTTCAAAGATGTATTTATTCTCTTCCATTAGTAAATAATGAAAATGTGGTAATGTATTTAGTTTAAAGAATTAAATTTAGATTCATGCACAAAATGGTGAGAATATAGAGGTCCAATTATATTGCAAGAAGTTGTTCAAATACTTGAATCCACTTACTAAGACAATGCTGAGAATACGGAGTTTGCTGTATGCTCCATGGCAGGATCCTGTAAAGGTCTGTTAAATCTTATACCAACTATTTAAAAATGTTTCATTCGGTAATTTTCATATCTTACCTGATATATGTTATTTTCCACTATTTATGCTTTAGGAGAATTTTATTTAAAACTGTAAAACAAGGGCACCTGGGTAGCTTAGTTGGTTGAGCGATGGCCTTCGACTCAGGTCATGATCCCCGACTTTCGGGATCGAGTCCTGCATCAGGTTCCCAGCTTCTTGGGGAGTCTGCTTCTCCCACTGACCTTCTCCTCTCTCATGCTCTCTCTGACACATTCTCTCTCCAATAAAGAAATAAAATCTTAAAAAAATAAAAAAAATTATAAAACAAAATTATTGATGACACACTAAATATTGGTGTTTATATATTTTAGGTTCAATGATTTATTCTTATACAAAAGTAATAATTTTCAAACTGATTAGTACTATAGCATAATTGTATATATTTATTTCAATCAATGTGTGTATTCAACCTCAGATTTTCTTATTGATCTAATAGAGAATCAAAAAACACAGTTTTCCAAAGTATCAAATGGTAAAGCAGAATTATTTATGTCATGCCAGGATTATTTATTATCATGTCAATATATGATACATAGCCATTTCTGATATTTAACATTTTTAAGTCATTGATTTTCTTTTGTGGTACTCTAAAAGATGAGATCTTATTTCCTGAACCTGCCATTTTTAACATTTTATATTTTTAAAAGACATTAAACAAATAGAAAAGTAATAACCAAAGTTATATGAAGATTTAGATTTTATGTTAATAACTATTTATTTAATCACTTTCACAGAAGTGTGAACAATAAATTTGATATGAAATTCACATAGTATTAAAAAAACGACATGAATCAATGTGCTTCATTATGTTACTGCCAAAAAAATGACTTGTGTGCAAAAAAAGTCTGTCTTATATTATGCACTAACTCATTTTAACATTTGGATATTCTAATAGGATCAAGTTCACTTAGGTCATATATGCGTGATATATCTTAGGTCTCTTCAGTTGCAACTTGTGGGTTAGATATAAGAATATTTTATGTAAGCTGATTACAATTTAAAAATGTGGATTTTGTCAACCAGGAAATGTATGAGATAGGAAGACACTGCTCAGTGTAGTTGGTCCTTCAAAAGTCTATTAGAGCAATAGTCTAGATTTATTAACTGACCATAGCTATACTGTAATAAATTCTCTATTTGCTCTCATAGGCTCAGTGTGATTCAGGATGAAATATCCATAAAACACTGCTATGGTCTTAAGATTAAAATGCAAGTCTCTGTAAGTAACAAGTTGTTGAAGGGATCCCAGGCTGCTGAATGTCCAGTCTGCTAATACAACATATAATGAAAATGAATCTTACAACTGAAGTCACATGGCATCTCTCTTATAAAGTCATTCTCTCTGGGTAGAAAAAAATGCATGTTAATTTTTCATTTCAAAGGGGCACCTGGGTGGCTCAGTGGGTTAAGCCTCTGCCTTTGGCTCATGTCATGATCTCGGGGTCCTGGGATTGAGCCCCACATCAGGCTCTCTGCTCAGCAGGGAGACTGCTTCACCCTCTCTCTCTCTCTCTGCCTGCTCTTCTGCCTACTTGTGATCTCTGTCTGTCAAATAAATAAATAAAATCTTTAAAAAAAATTCTGATACCTCGTGTATGTGGAATCTAAAAAAGCTATACTCATGGAAACAGAGAGTAGAAAAGGTGGTTACCAGGGGTTGAAGGGTAGAGGAATGGGGGAGATGTTGTCTAAGGATATAGACCAGCAACTAGTAGATAAATTTTAAGTTATGAGATCTAATGCACAGAATAGTGATTGTAGTCAATAATATCACGTTATAAACTTCAAAGTTGCTGAAAGACTAGATCTTCACAGCAAAGAAATGATTGTGTAAGGTGAGAGAGATGTTAGCTAATGTTATGGCGGTAATCGTATTACAATATATAAATGTATCAAATCATGCTGTATGTCTTAAACTTATACATGTTCTATTTCAATTATATCTCAACTAAAAAAAATAGTTATTATTAGATTATTGGCTAAAATTCAATGAGCCTTTATTCTAGTTTAGTAGAATTATTTTTAAATTTATGTATTTAACAGACAGATCACAAGTAGGCAGAGAGGCAGGCAGAGGGCAGGGGGGAAGCAGGCTCCCCACTGAGCAGAGATCCTGATGCGGGGCTTGATCCCAGGACTCTGAGATCATGACCTGAGCTGAAGACAGAGGCTTTAACCCACTGGGCCACCCAGGTGCCCCTAGTTGAGTAGAGTTTTTAACCAAAATATTTTTTTTTGATTTTTTATTTATTTGTTAGAGAGAGAGAGAGAGTGCAAGCACAGGCAGACAGAATGGCAGGCAGAGGCAGAGGGAGAAGCAGGATCCCCGCCGAACAAGGAGCCCAATGTGGGACTCGATCCCAGGATACTGGGATCATGACCTGAGCCAAAGGCAGCCGCTTAACCAACTGAGCCACCCAGGCGTCCCTTAACCAAAATATTTCAAATAGAGCATGATATCCAAAATAATGAGTTTCACTTCTTATGTCTCATTTTGTGATATGCTTCATCATTTAATGCTTACATTTGAATGGCCTAAGCTTACTAAGTTCATGCAGATATAAAACTTTATATTCAGGGTGCCTGGGTGGCTTAGTTGGTTAAGCAACTGCCTTGCCTTGGGTCATGATCCTGGAGTCCCAGAATCAACTCCCGCATCCGGCTCCTTGCTCAGTGGGAAATCTGCTTCTCCCCCCTTGACCCCATCCCCGCTTGCTCTCTCTCTCTCTCTCACTCTCACTCTCAAATAAATAAAATTAAAAAAAAAAACCACTTTATATTTAGTATAGGGTTTATCATGAGACTTCAAGGGTAGTCATAAGTATATTTTATATAGATTATTAATCTGTGATTAGTAGTATGAAGTCTATCAAGAAATGTATGTCTTCTAAGAAAAAGGACACAACAGTGCAAATTAGAGATTGTCTATGCACCCAACAGACTACAAAGAATAGAGAGGTTATTTCGAACTGCAGGCAGTTTTCATCTTTTATAAGCTTGCATTTTCCTTCTTTTCTTATTAAACACTGTCTCAAGCTTTCTTTTGCAGGAAACGCTTTCTGAAGATGTCAGAACTCTTGAAAACAGGGTTGTGGACAGGCATAAAGGCTGACTTGTGTTTGTCTTAAGAATTTTAAAAGAAATATTTTGAAGGTACTTTAAAGGATGATATTTGTGCCCTTATAATTGATTCAGAATATACTTCAAAGGATGGAAGTGATAGAAGTCTACAAAATATTAATAAATGATAAGAAAAAAATGGCCTAAGGGTGCTTAAAATTGCATTGTGATTTATTTAGTAAGATATTGAACAGCTCCACTTGTACGTAGTGCTAAACTTTGATTGGAGCACATAGAAAATACACTTAAGCTGAAGTGGTTCTGAAAATATTGTGAGAGGAGAATATATTTATAACTGAGCCTTGGAGGATAAATACCTTTAGCTAAATGGAATCAAGGAGGACGTAAAGGGAGATTTTGGTCAAAGGAAGGATATAAGCTAATAAATGAAGCCAAAACAATTACCAAATTAGATAAATTGCAGATAGCTTAATACTGTGAAAACACAGGCACGGGAAGAATGGTGACAATATAAAGTTAAGGAGGGGAAGAGCGTTCCAGACGGTAATAAAGGATACTCTGAGAAATCTTATTTCCGCAAATAATAGAGAACTGAAAGGATGTAACTAGGAGGTGAGGTGGTCTGTGTTTTGTATATTGGATGGTCAGTAACACGGAGGACAGAGTGAAGGAGTGGTAGAACTGAAAATCCTAAGTCTAGCCCAGTTCCAACAATCCTCACAGAAGCTATGGAAAATAGCATATTGACAACATAAATCTGTCCTAATTCACCAAGTGTGAATGAACAAAAAGAGATGATTAAAATCCATTAAGGATATAGATTCAATAGGATTTCCTGAATGGACTTATAGCAAACTAAGGAAAAGAGAAAATTTGAAGATTATAAGGCTTATTGCTTCTAGACTGGGATGATTGTAGTGGAGGATATAAGAAATTGTTGGAAATACACAGTTTTTGTGGATGTCATGAATGAGAATCCTGTTTGGAACAAATTGTATTTGAAATCTGAGAAAAGCAGGTTAAAACACTTTTATGCAGCTGGAAAATCGTTCTTGGTAGAGAAGTCTATTGTACAAGTAAATTTTGGAACTGTATACTATTGTAAATGAAGGCAATAAAGATACTCCTGTTATTTTTAAAAATTAAAAACTGAATCAATTTACTTGGTAGAGGGAAAATAATTTTATTTCCTTATAAAGGAAATACAATAATATATATGTGCATACAGTTATGTGTGTGCATATTTGTACCTATTTTAAAATTATTTTTTAATCTTTATTTGCTTTTTTGTTAGTTTGTAATATTTTATCTCCAAAATTTGTTTTTCTATTTTTATAACAGTTTATAACAGGCACTTTAAAATTTACTAAATAATAGAGCCAGGGATTTTCTTAAGAAACAATTATAATCCTGCAATTTCCTTCTTACAATCTTACATTGTTCCCATGTTCTTGGCTTTTTAAAAAAATATTATTTATTTATTTATTTTATTTTTTGAGAGAGAACATGAGTAAGGTGGGGGACAGAGGGGGAGGGAGAGAGACAAGCAGACAGTGAGCGCACTGCCTGATGCAGGGCTGTATTCTACAACCCATGAGATTATGACCTGAGCTGAAGTTAGACACTTAGCCTACTGAGCTACCCACTCCTCTCATGTTCTTTTCATATTAAAAGCAAAATTCCTTATAATGGCACCAGAATTTGTTATAACATATACCCTCATTTCAATGTGACCCTTCTGCCAATGCAAACTCTACTCCATCAATGTTAGCCTACAAAATTATTTGATTCTGCCCTGTTTTCTCATTTCTATGTGTTTCCACATGCCCATGTCCTAGTCACCTTCTGCTAATTAGTGCCAATGTAGCTTACAATACCGTTTAGGATTTATCTGAATATCAATATTTTCTCTTCATTTTCCATACATTTTTGATTTGGCTGCCTATCTTCTTTGCTGTCAAGAATTCTAACCTATTTAAAAAAAAAAAAAAAAAGGAACAGAAAGAAGAGAAAGAATGAGACAGAGGGAAGTAGAGAAAGAGAAAGGATGAAAGTAAAGGAGAAAACACTACACTGAATTAAAATTGTTCTATTGGCAGATGATTTCATTCTGGAATACAGTTACAAATATTTGTTAAATTAATGAACTATTCTTTTAAATGATTTGATATGTAGAAATTACCATTGATTATTTCGGTAATATTAACTTGAAGTATGTTTCAATTTCAAAAGAAAACTGGATTACAAAATTAGCTCCTACATGTACATATGGGCCAGATTATTATATGTTGTCAAAGTTTGAGGCATTAAAAATACCTAATTCCTTCTTATTTTAAGCTAGCAAAGATTTTTTTTCCACATAACTTAGTATTATAGTATTTGTTTTAATTTAATTATCTCTCACATCAATTAGAATTCTACTTTATTGGAAGTAGTAGAAGGGAATGATAGAAACTCATTTATTTTCATAGTTATGTCACTTCAGACAAAATGGTCAGTAAATTATTAAATTAAAATCAAATCCACCAAACAACAATTTAAGAAAAAAATTTTTAAAAAACATATATAATTTTTTAAAAGATTTTATTTATTCATTTGAGAGAGAAAGAGAGAGAGAGAGATCACAAGCAGGGGAAAAGGCAGAAGGAGAGGGAGAAGCAGTCCTCTCACTCAGCTGGGCACCCGATTTGGGGCTCAATCCCAGGACCAGAGACCATGATCTGAGAGGAAGGCAATGCCTAATCATCTGAGCCACCCAGCCACCCCAAAACTATATAATTTGAAGGAGTAATGCATTTTTAATATTCTGGTGAGGAAAGAAGATATAAACCTATCATTTTTACCATACCAAGAATATTAGATATTAAATATTGCTTTTTATCCTCATATGTTATATTGTCTGATGCATTTAGCTATGATTTAATTCTGGGAAACATCATCTTTGAAGATTTCCATGATTTGTATTATGCCAGCAAATCATTTTTTTCCCTAGTATCATAGAAAAGCTCCTAAAAGACTTGTGAGAGAAATGTCCTCAAAGGGATCACTGACCAGAGCTTATTTACCATACATGGACAGCAGGTAATGTGGTATTCCTAGTGTCTGAGATGCAGATGAAGGCCCACAAATACACACACACACTCACACCAATACCAATTAAATTTAGAATTATATAGTCATTCACTGTCCAATATTTATATTGAAACTTGCTCTTAGAATTAGTTGTAATGTAATCATTATCACCAGAATCATTTTGATTGTCTGGAATTGAAATTGAATGCAGTGTTTCTCAAAAACCAGGTTTTTTTGATTCAGAGCACCACTGCCTTAAGGAATTCTACATTCACTGGGATTTTGTGAAGATAAACAAGATGTGCCACAAAGAGGAAGAAAAGAATAAAAACCAGGGAAATAAAAAGTGAATGAATATCTAAAATGTGATCTGAATTCACATATTAACAATGTATTATGCCATAAATGCCATTTTATGTTGTTAAACTATGGCAATTAGTGATCCAGGACTTTTCTTTTAAGTAAAGATTTTTGATGGCCAGTTTTTTTTTTTTTTAATATTGGTACATCTAAATATCTCTACTTACAATAGTACTGCACATATTTTTGAATAAAATTAATTTATCTAACTTTAATTTTAGATGGTATTTGGTATAGGTGGGAATAATTTTGTCAGAAAATGTAACATTCTGACCACCTCAAATATATTTAGAGTTACAGATCTTTCTGAAATTTCAAAATTTCACTGTGGAATTAATGTTAATATTTTTGTTACATGACTATAAATGTATAAGTACATTTATAAAGACTACAGATAATACTTTATTTAAACAATAGTATCAAATTATTTAAGTCATAATAAACTATTTCAGTAAAGGTTTTTGAATACTCATGAAATGCAGTAAATTTCATAAAAATGTATAATGTACTGTTTAAAATCCTTTATTTCTAGAAAACATTTATTAGGGAAGAAGCCCTGTGTTTTTTATTTGCTTGCAAAATTGTCTTCTTACTAATTTATTTAAGAAAATGGCCAGCAATGTGCCGAGAGGAAGAAGCAGTTTTTACTGTGAACAAGATAAAGTCAATTGTCTTTTGGCGAGTTTACCGTGTTTGGAAGTTCAAGCAGTTATATTACCAGAAGAGCATATAAAGAAATCCAGGGTCTTCATATATTGTATTATCCTTGTAGCATAAATCTCCAAGATTACATTTTAGACTAAGCCGCCTAGTCAAATGGTTGTCTGTCCATTCTTTTCTAAGATTGAAAGTTCCACAACTTTGACAGTCTAACTTTTTAGAAAACATTATTCTTTGACATCAATATGTCTTGCACAAAATTGAACGGCAAGTGAGAGGGTTCCGATGGTGAGATTCTAGAAAATAGTGCATGAATGTGAAGGCCACACTCACTACAAATCACTTGTATGGGACAGTCGTCTGTAGTGACTCTATTATATATGGGGACAAAGGGTTATTGGGAAGTGGAATACGGTGCAAGCAAGCAGAATAAATATTCAAATATCTGGAGGAACAATTGGAAGAAATAAAACACTGCAATTAATGGAAAGAGAAATGAAAGTAGAAAAAACCTTACACATTTTTGAGAATAAAAAATAGTTTTATTAGTTGACATAAAGTGTCTTGATACAGTGTGTAAGTAGATACTGTTGTTTGTTCGGAGAACTATAAACAAATAAAATCCTTGAAAGTAGACTAAAGACCAAATATTTAAATTCCTTCAGTGTGGGTTTTAAGTCAGTGAATGTAAAACTGAACAATATATACATAATACCACAAGAAAATTATTCATTATAGAAAGTATGACCAGAAGGAGGGAGATTAAATTGCAGTTGATCTATTTCTTGTTAATATTTTAATAGGAGTTGTGATACTTCCATTCTTTTTCTCTGGGTACCATCCCATTTAGCTGTTGAAAGGATATGCTTCTTATAATTATTCTCTATCTCTTTCTTTCTTTGCCTTTATTGACTGAATTATTTCAAACAGCATATATACAAGTGCTGGTTCTCCACATCTGAAACACATTTATATAATTTCCCATATCAATAACTCCAATTTCATCATTCTTCCCCTTTTATATTGAAATGCTTCCAAAGAATGGTCATTGCTGTCTTTAACTTGACTTTAGTCAATAACTATTCTCTAAATGTTTATAATCTGAACTTTTTCCCCCACCATTGAACTGAACTTGAAAGTGAAATTCTCAATGTCAAATCCCATGATCAGGTTTTTGTTCCTATTTCACTCCTCCTGTCAGCGAAACTGAATATAGTTTATTACTCCATTTATCTTTAAACATATTATCTGTCTTGGATTCTATAACCCTACATTGTTTTCTTACTGGCTGTCCTTTCTGAGAATCCTTTGCTCATTCTATTTGTTTTATTAAACTTTGTTGCAATAACTAAAAAGTCATTCTTGAACTCCCTCCTTTCACTATGTGAAGTGGGCTCTTTCAGGCTCCTGAATTGCAGTACTAAATATGGGCTTAGGTTTCCACGTCATGTATATGTATATCCCGATTCATAATTAGCAATTGAATTCCTCAATATTATTTCTACTTAGACGTTCTTTTTTTTTTTAAGATTTTATTTATTTATTTGACAGAGATCACAAGTAGGCAGAGAGGCAGGCAGAGAGAGAGGAGGAAGCAGGTTTCCCTGCTAAGCAGAGAGCCTGATGCGGGGTTTGATCCCAGGAACCTGGGATCATGACCTGAGCCAAAGGCAGAGGATTTAACCCACTGAACCACCCAGGCGCCCCTCCACTTAGATGTTCTTAAGTAAATTAAATTTAACATGTTCTAAATATTTCTTCAGAAGTTTTCTATGTTTTATAAGGTATCACCTGTATCAACAGAATATGCTAATTTAAGAATTTGTATAGCATCCTTGATCTCTTATTTATCTAATCTCCTATATCAAATATAATAGAAAGCCTTTCAATTAAACCCCTAAAATGTATCAATGCATTTTCCAATTCTCTATATTTCCATTGTTGCCATCCTAGACAGCTCCCCAATATTTCTAAAATAGAATTATGGGAGCACCTGGGTGACTTAGTCAGTTAAGCATCTGTCTTCAGTTCAGGTCATGATCTCAGGGTCCTGCATGGGGCTCCCTGCTCAGTGAGGAGTCTGCTTCTCCCTCTCTCTCTGCCCCTCCTCTCCACACCCATGCTCTCTCTCTCCTTCTCTTTCTCTCTCCCTCTCTCAAATAAATGTTTTTTTTAAAAAATAAAATAAAATAGATTTATGTAATAATTGATCTCTAAGTTTCCATTATTCTATGTTACAGTCCATTCTCCTCAAAATCTAAAGAGATGCAGCCTGAAATATTAGTAAGCAAATACTGATTTCTCTACTTAAGCACTGTTTCCTTCTCTGTGGTAGATGGAACTAAATGCAATAGTTGGTCCTTTATTTTGAAGGTAAGTCCAGGCATGCCCCATGGCCCCTAAAACAGTAATTTCGATCTCATGACCTCTGCTTGTTATCTCATGAACATGCTTGCTATTTTCTGGTTTGATCAATTAACCTGATCACTACACCACAGTGAAACAATGTGATATTCTCTTACATACAGTTGATCCACATCTTTTGACTCTTTTATGACAGTGGGCATAAGAATTAACATAAATTTACAGTGTTTTATATTCCATGTGAATGTAATCTTTGAAACCCTGGTTTTATCATAGGTATGGGGGAAAAAAAGCTGCTGCTTCCAGACCAATGTCCAACCTACTCAGCTGAGGTATTGCCAACCTACTTAGCAAATATAATATATTGGAATAGAGGCTGTAATTAGATCCCTGATTTCCTTGAGTCAACATTCATCTACTTTTATTCTCCAGAATGTTTTTTGTAAGGGCCATAGTGACAAATTAAAAATAAGATTTCATGGGAAATATAACCAGTGTCACTTATGTCTTTAAGAACATCTTTAATTTCTGACATTTATTCCTATTCTACAGTACTATATTACTTTGGTACAATACCATGGGTAGGAAGCAGGGTTTACTCATGCTTTTACTTGCCCCTCTTCACTACTAGAGATTACACCCTGCTAGCCAAGGAACCAATAGGGGCTTTCTTCCACTATTGCCAATGTCCATGCAAATTATACATTGTGTGTGTGCGTGTGTGTGTGTGTGTAAAGAGGGAAAAGCTGTAAGTCCTTGCACCTGAAGGACCCACTGTGAGCCCAACTTGTTCCAACTTACTATTTATTACTTGAACTCCCATTAGCTATATTCTAAAAGTAGGATTTCTGGTTTTCGATGTAAACTGGGTCCTTTGAGAACTGAACAATTTTCAAAAGTTTTGGACATTGCTCTTTTACTAGTGCTGGTTACATAAATAATGAACTGTAGGATCTTATCAGGAAGGAGTATGACCATATACACTTTCATAGAGTGTTGCAGGTTTTTTCTTTCATCTAGGGGACTGGTCTTTCTTTTAGTCACAGATTCTGAGTCTATAATGTGATTGGAATACTGGGTGAAGAATATGACTTTTAATTGGAGTGGTTATTTTCAGCTTCCTGATCTTCCGATTTTTTACACTTAATTTAAAAAAAAATGGTAGATTGAACAATCCTTATTTTAAAGAATAGATTTATTTATTTATTTTAGTGAGAAAGAGAGAGAGAGAGAGAGAATGAGCAGGAAGGGCAGAGAGAAGGAGAGAGAGAATCTCCAGCAGACTCTGCTCTGAGCATGGAGGCAGATGTAGGGCTCTATCTCACAACCCTGAAATCACTACCTGAGCCACAACCGAGTCAGCTGTGTAACTGATTGCATCACCCAGGCTCCCCAAGCAATCCTTGTTTTGTTTTTTTGTTTTTTGTTTTTTTTTTTTTTTAACTGGGGCCATCATTTTTGCCCCAGTGGACCCTGTATTCTACTGTACTCTGTGAACCATGTCTCTCCTTCCCTTCCATCTTCCCTTTCTCATCTTGATAATTGTGTTTACAAGTTTTTCTGATGGTTAAGTGCTGCCATCTAGCCTCTGAGATCCCAGGGCACGACCATTCTCATTGCTACCATAGAACAGAGTTGTGTATCAATAATCTCCATTCTCACTCTTAATCTGTAGAACACGGAAACCCCTGTTTCTCAGTGATACTCTTGCCTCGCTCACTATTGCATTTTTTAGTATTTTGGCAAATGGAATATCCTTTGGGGCTTTTTCATAAAAAAATGTCTTGGTTTTTGCACAGTATGTCACTTCTGCATTCTCATTTCTCTAAGTATTTTATTTTATTTTTTTTTAAAGATTTTACTTATTTATTTATCAGAGAGAGAGAGAGACAGAGAGCAGATGGAACAGCAGACAGAGGGAGAAGCAGGTTCCTCTATTCTATTCTATTATTTATATATAAAATTGTTGACTGTAATTATTATACAAAGGATTTGATTTCCAGAAGTTATTCATCTTCCATTTGCAAACATGTCCCCTTTCACAATATCTCCAAGTATTTTTAATCGTAATTTTAATATCTGCCATAAGATTCCTACTTCACTTGCTGTCTCCAAATTTCTAAGACCAATCCTAGGAATGAATTTGCACTGTGTCTGGGAGTACTAGCCACAGTATTAAGTACTCTGTTCTGGGAGAGTACTCCTAATGTGGTAAGAATCCATTTGCAACCATATTCTCTCACTTTCTTCTGAGGAATGGTGACCTGTTACTGCTCCTATTTGGGGAAGTAATTCGTTTTCTCTCAGCATACTCTGGGTTATGTTTTATCTTCCTCCTAGTTTTATTCTGGTGGTCAGGAAAGGAAGTAGGGGCAGACTCTAAGCAAGGAGTGTGTTGTTATAGAAGGAAATATCTTCATATAGGTTAAACTCTTAGAACAGTTAACCCATAGGGTTTGGGGCAGTTCTGAAGACAGAAGGGGTCAGATAAATCTTTGAGATTTGTGATTTTGAATTGCTTCAAACATAAGTCTTCATTCAATCTTAGTTGAATCTCTTAGTTCCCTATTCCTTTCCAATTAGTGCCTTGAATTTGTTTTTTAAAGATTTTTATTTATTTGAGAGAGAGAGAGAGAGAGTGCATGAATGGGAGGAGAGGCAGAGGAAAAGGCAGACGCAGACTCCCCACTCCACAGGGAGCACAATGCAGGACTCAATACCAGGACCTGGAGATGGTGACCTGAGCTGAAGGCAGACAATGAATGAGCTGAGCCACTCAGGTGCCCCAGTACCTTCATTTTTATAGCAGATATGCCTAGATAGAAAATTCAACCTTCTCAGGAGTTTTCTGATGTGATAACTCAGGCATTTTCTAATGTCGAGAGCCTGATGCTCAGCTTTTTCTGTACGGTGACTTCCTGAGAGTCTGTTCTTATGCTGCTCATAATATCCACACTTAGTATTTAATTGCTGGTCAGTCATCCTCAGTCTTTTATTATCCTTCTTTACTATGCCAATTGTCCTTAGGAATAGCCATCCAATTCTATTGTTCTCAGGATGACAATTCTCCCTATATTTCAGGATACCTGTTACTTCACACAAGCTAGTGAGTTTTCTTCCACTGGCATATGATCTTAGTTCACCACCATGGAAGTTTCAATAGTTGTGCTGATCAACCCACCCAATGCCAACAGCTGTCCGTGGACCACCTACCACCAGAGAAGGGGACCTCTTTGCCAGCTGGTCAGTGATAAATCAAGGTCAGATATTCCATTTTTAGCTCCTGCTTATTAGTATCACTTCTGTTTTTAGCTACTGATAGTTGAATTACCTATGGAAACAGACTCTGACACAGAGATATTTACATGTAGGAATACTGGTGAGAAATATTTTCAGGATTAACAGCTGTGGGGAATTAAGGAGGCAAGATTGGGCAGAGGAAGGAGTCAGCTGCTGATGTAGTCATACAGGATAAAGTTGGTTGCTGATGCAGTAATGTATAAGCCTCAGCCAGTCTCACAGTGAGGTGTGAAGCTGGGACAACCATTAAGAATTGCCTACATTGAAACAAGGAAGCCAGGCCCTTTCAACCATTTTCTGCCCATTGTATGTGTGCTGCCCACAAGGAAGAGAGTTTTCCTATATGGAGGCAATTCACTTCAGCTAATATTAATATTTCAAGGGAGACTCAGCTGTGAAAAGGCAGTTTCTAACATTCTCAAAAACCAAAAGAAGGGATGTTTCATACTGAAAACAGAAAGTTGGGAATCCGAAGAACAAACCACTATGTTCGTTTCAGACTCGTTACCACTGGATATATAAATTTTCCCCTCTTCACACTTTCTTTAACATTGCTGAATTTTACTTGATTTTCTTATCACTCCCATAAGTGATCTGATTTTTATTGATCTTACTCATTTATTTTCCCTTCCTACACTAGAGTATAATATCCATAAAAGCAAAGAAATTTTTTACTTGTTTAAAGCTGCTTCTCCAGCATTCAGAAAGTACTTCCTACACAGGATATAACCGATAACTATTTGAACTGGTTGTGACTAATAGAAACATTTATCCTGGAGTATAATAGGTTTTCTGGTAATGTTATGCAAGGGAGCAAGAAGAGTAACTGGGAGACACAATTGTTCAGTTTGGGTTGTCTTCTGGCCAGGCTGCCATAACCAAATATCACTGACTGGGTGGCTTAATGGACAGATATTTATTTGTTGCTATTCTGCAGCCTGGGAAGTCCAAAAGTAAAGTGCTGACCAGTTAGATTCCCAGCAAGACCTCACTTCTGGCTTATACACAGCTTCTTTTTTACTACGCCCTCACATGGTAGAGAGAGAGGGTTCTGGTGACTACTTCTTTTTTTTTTTTTTTTAAATAGATGGGAAAATAAATAAATAAATAAATAAAAAGATGGAGAAAGGGAAAGGAAGAATGGTGGGAAAGGAAGAGAAAGAATCTCATGCAGGCTCTATGCCCAGTGTGCAGCCTGATGTGGGGCTCGATCCCACAACCCTGAGATCCTGACCTGGACCAAAATCAAGACTCAAAACCTATCTGACTGAACCACCCAGATGCCCCTCTTTTCTTATAAGGGCACCAACCCTACCAGATTAGGCCCTCCCTTATGATCTCATTTAACTTGCATCACCTCCTCACAGACCTTATCTCCAAAAAGTCATTTTGGAGGTTAGGACTTCAACACACAAATTTTGGGGTAACACATTCATTCAGTCAACAACAGATTGTCATGAAGAAATTCTTGAGAGAAGATTATAATGAAAAACTTAAGTGGGGGCAACTTTTGTGCAGTAGTGTGCTGGTTAATGTTTAACGATAGTGTGTAGTCAACGAACGTGTGGTTCTGCTGAGTATTGATTTATACTGTTTTTTCTGTTAACAAGAAAGATAAAAGTGAAACAATGAACATGTATGTGAATGTGAATGACTATTTACAGGGCTGTGAATAACTATTTTGCAAAGCTGGATAATTTTTTTTGACTACTGGGAGAATATGTCTCCAACACTTTTGGTATATTTGTGTGTATTTGCATTGTAATAACTGAAGACTGTTAAGTTTAATGTACTCTATTAACGTTTTCTCCAACACTTCCCTAAGCCTAGAAAATACATTATAATTATCCCTGTTCTCTAGTATTTGTTTGATATCTGTGATGTGAATATTATCACCATGACTAATTTCAAACTGCCAAACTGATGTCATTGAACTGGGAGTTGGGAAGAGATGAATAGTAATAGACCATATAATTATTTTCAACATACATGTAAAACAGACACAACCTGAAGATGTGGAAAATAGTAAAATTAGAACAAAAGGAGAGTTTTGAGTGTGTATTTTATTTTTAATGCAATTTATTTAATTATACGTTATATAATTCTTAAGCTGTTTAAAAACTGGAGTACAAAGTTGCTGAAAATTTCACACTTGACTCTCACGGATTAATATGGATTAGCTCTAGGACAGCACTGCTTTTGTGTGAATAAGGTGAGATAGTGAGACCACTAAGACTGTGAGGCAAGGAATGGTAAGAAATTCACTTCAGTAGAAGGGTTCTGCATGAATGTAAACATGCTAAGAGACATAAACATAGCATGATGGATGGACTTAAAGTAGTTCTGTGGATATTAAGAGTAATGTTCTTCTGACAGATTACAAGAAGTAGGAAATTTTTAAATTATTAAGGGATTCATATGCAATATTAACAATTTCAACCTTCTCCTGATAGAGACTGTATCATGTATGATTATGGTTATTGAATGGAAATTTATGCTCCTCCTCCGTCTCCCCAATTCAGATGTTGAAACCCAAATCTCAGTGTGATGGGGGGTGGGGCTTTTGGAAGATGATTAGGTCATGAGATAGGACCCTCATGAATGCAATTAGGACCTCTATAAGAAAAAGTCAGAGCTAACTAGCTCTTTTTCTGTCATTATGAGGATACAATGAAAAGTGGACCGTCCATAGTTCCAAAAAGGATTCTTACTCAATCACGTTGGCACTCTGATATCAGACTTCCATCCTTCAGATCTGCGACAAGTGCATTTCTGTTGTTTGTAATCACCTAGTTTATGGTGGTTAGAGCAGTTCAATTAAGACAACTGGTTAATTTATACTGCAGTGCAAAATGATCCTCCAAATCTCTGGGTCTTAATTCTCACTCTTTCTATATGTCTAATGCTGGTTAATGGAGGAAGGGCTCTGCTCATTGTAATCAGATGGTTAGTAGAGCTGATGTAGGGCTCACCGCCTCATACTATGTAGCCTTCCTGGTGAGGGACATCAATGTTCACCAGCTTTTGAATGGAGCCTGGCAGATATAATACACACCAATATCCTCATGATTAAATGGCCAAAGCCAGAGACATGATAGTCTCCAAAGGAGAGGCCAACTCTCTGCTTTAGTCAGTGATAATAGCGTCTGCCACCTTGTTCAAGAATCACTAGAGAATCTTATCATGGTCTTGACATTTTGAATATTCAGTTTAAAACTATTTATGAAATAGCTATAGGAATAACTTGATGAACTTAACTACTCTATTAAAGTCCTATGTTTTAATTAACTTCATAAATGCTAAAAGACTAAATCATACCTAAATCATCTCTGGAAATTGGATTCTGCTGCAAATGTATAAGGGAAGGGGAAACAGCATCCCAATTTGTACAATACTATTAAAAAAGACTTCTGGAGTCCGGAAAATTACCCAGTCACTTTTACACAGGATTTATCCAGAGCTTGAAGAAATTACTTTCTATTTAAAAACATAGTGTTTGCTAAAGATCTGTTTGGGATATTTTGAGCATGTAGTCACTTAAGAAATGGTCAGTTTCCATTAGACCCAGGCCCACATATATTTCAAAGGTAACTCACATGGTCCAATTAAGTTAGGCCAAGTAATTTTCACTTGACAAACATGAAATGAATCAGAGCAGAATTCTGCTTTTATTATTTGCTTAGAATAAAGTTACAAGTGGAGAAGATATATGTAGTCCCCTCTAATTTATTCCAATTATTTTGACTCTTTGTCAAAAAAAAAAAAAATGCCCCTTTTTTTTTTGCTATATATTTTCTATTTGCTTTCCAGAGCCACTTGCCATGTGGCTTTCCCCTTCTCTTGTCCTCAGAAGCTGACTCATGCAGACTGGGTCTGCAGGGCCCTTGCCTCTGGTTCATGGTTGGATTTGGCCATTAACAGGCAGCAAGAGAAGATCAAAGTATAAGAGATGGGTAAGAATGACTTGTTTATTTCCTAGCTCAAACTCTTCCAGGTTTCCAGAGGTTAGCGGTATTTCTCTATTAAAGGAAATTCTCTATTAAAGCTGCATTTCTTTACTACCCTGTGGGGATCATGTAACATCCTCCTCTTCCTGCTTTGAGAGAAAAGCCCTTTTTTATTTCATTAGCCATTGATTAATGTCCGCATTTTTAGTATTTTAAAAGATTTTACTTATTTATTTGAGAGAAAGAGAGAGTGCACACATGAATGGAGAGAGGGGCAGAGGGAGAGGGAGAAGCAGATTCCCCGCTGAGCAGGGAGCCTGATACGGGGCTCGATCTCAGAGCCCTGAGATCATGGCCTGAGCCAAAGGCAAACACTTAACTGACTGAGCCACCCAAGTGCCCCCACATTTTTAAATTCTAAATTCACCACAATGACATCTTTTTCCTGCCAGCACCATAACTGATACATCTCCTTAAGCATATAAATACAAGTGTATTTCTACTTAGCAATATTCCCTCCATGCAGCCTCAAATGCATACCCATGCAATGGGGTGGCCACACAATGAAAGGAATGGATGACTAGACTTACAGAATGTTCATCAAAATACAAATTTTGATGGAAATATAACTATTTTCCTTATAGTGACCTTTTAATATCAAATGAAATAATATATGTGTAAATATTTTATAAATTTTTAAAATGTGGTTAAGTATTATTTTGTGTGCATGATAAATGTTAACTATGGGTTCTATTGCTTATAAGACAAACACTGTTCGTGCGTGAATCAAACCATTAATTCTTGGTGGGGCTTAATTATTATTGAACATATTTTTCTTCACAGGAGCTGTCATTTAAATGTGCTTGCCAACTAGCTTGTTTATCAAAACATTCCAGGCCTTTTCAAATTCTCATTTGTGTTGCCTTGTGTTTACCACTCCCATAAATTTGTATTATCAGCATATTTAACTATCTAGGCTATTTCGGAGCCTGAAAAGAGGAGAGTTGATTCATCATGTGCAACATCTCATACATCTGTCATTTCTATTCTACTGCCATTTGGTTAGTTCAGCCTCTCATGTTTGGATAATTGCAAGAAATTTATTCTGTTCTTGCCTCTGAACCTCTCCCTCCCAAATCCCTACAACTTTTGTAGTTTGTAACAATTATGAGACACATCTTATGGGTCCCCCTGGTTTTTTACAGTATAATTTACTGTAATTTACTTAATTTACATAAACTTCTTCAGACAAGTACACACATCAGACTTCTCCACCCATTTCAACAACCAAACAGTTTATTTTTGGTTTTGTAATAAATATTTATTAAGAGCCTATGCTCAATCAGGTCAATTTCTGCCCATATTTGAAATGCTTCATAAATGTCTATTAACTTATTTATTGATAGAGCACACTGATTAGTAATTTGAGACTATATAGTTTTTCAGATGTACATTTATATATATATTTTTCATGCCACGCAGATGTATGCCCACGGGTACTATTTCTGTTACATGCACAGCTGGATATTACGTATTGAGTTAGCCGCTTGTTTGAGTGAATAAACTAGTCATTGTATAGATGCAGCCTGAAAGAATGAATCAGAATAATCATTTCACTTTGAGAAAAGGAAAAAAAAAAGAAAAGCAAAATTCTTTCCAGCTTTTGTCATCATGCCTATCATCCAGATGACAAATACAATCCCCATCAACTGAAACAAAGTTAAATAAAATATGACAAAAACATAAATGTCTTATTCAATCGTACATAAGCAGTAAAGCTATCAAATTAATGGAGGTACATCACTTAATTTTGGAAGATTTTCTGTGTGGCTGGACCAAAGCTCTGTACATTAAATAGTTACAAGATTAAATATACCAAAAATCATAGTGGAGGTTGTATTTATATTGTATTGTGAATGAGGAAACTGTTCAATGTATTTGAACAGATTTTGAAGACTATTTAAATTTACATTGACTTTGGATTTTTACATGGGTTTGTGTGGCAATCCATGCTGTTGAACTTCTTAGCTATTTACAAATAACTCATTTCCTTTGAACAGATTCCAAGGGTGGCTTTGATGTTGCTTACAAAAATACATGTAGAAGCATACACAGTAAAATAATACTGTAGCAATAAAGACAAACAGAAAAACTGGTCAGACAATATGATGAAGCTAGAATTAAAGTCAATACAAAAAAAATCAAAACTTTTTTTTCTTCAGATTTGTCTCTGATTTTCCTATATTGCTAATGCAGGTTATGAATAATATTTATAGGTTTTAAAAAACTAGTTCATGAAAAACCTGACTATTTTTCCTGTGAATCCTAAAGAGACTACTCTTTATAACAGTTTATAATAGACTAACACCAACTCTTACCTCTTATATCTAAGGTGTTCAAATACTGCTTCCTTTTGAAGCAGGAAAAATGCAAGAAACATAAGGCAGTATAATCTAATCCTTATTCATAGACTTTACATTCAGATAAATCTGAATAATAATCTTTACTAGATATATGACTTTGGGGAACTGCTATCTTACCAACCTTATTTTTCATTTCTATAAAATATGGGCAAAATCATATTTATGTCATGTCTTGTGAGGTTAAAATAAAACCAATAAGCAGCTTAACAATAAGCCTTATTTCATAATTATTGTGTATAACTACCTGCTGGAGACATAATATAAGCATCACTAGCGTTGTGTATCCATTGCCTAGCCTGAGTTTGGTACATTCCTGACTAGTATGCATAAAAGAAGGATGGGATTAAAAAAAAAAAAGAAAAGAAAAGAAAAGAAAAAGGATGGATTTTTTTTTTAATTCATTGCATAACTCCTTCTCTATGTCATTGGTTTTCAACCAGAGTTGATTTTGACACTCATGGAACATTTGGCAATGTCTGGTGATACTGCTGATTGCACAGGACCTCTTTTTTGCAACATAGAATTATCTGGTGTAAAATGTTAATTGTGTCAAGATTTCTCAATCTCAAAATTTTTTGTCTGGTTTTTCAACCTTCTGTTCTATCCTGACCCTGGTTTTGTGGATATTGGATATCCTGCTTTTTCACCACCCACCCCCACTTATGGATGTTTTATTTTGATTTGTGCATATCTTTTTTTTTTTTTTAGTTTTAAATAATCACTTCTTTCTGTTTTTGAGTGTACTTGTGGAATACTAATGCCACTTTCTTGCAGTTTAGTGATTATATTCACCAAATTTTCATTTGTTTTAGTCTGACGAGGAACTCTATATTAAAAAAAAAAATCTAATTCACGTAAGACATCTAATAGCCTAATTACTTAAATGCGTGATCTTTCCATCTTATACAATCTTTTAAATTCAGTGAGTGACTTGTGGTATTAAGCTGGATCAGATTTTCCTGGACTGGGTTCTTTCATTTGTTGAAATGTGAGTTTTTCAACTGCCTATTTAGGTTCAGGTTGGTAACTGGCCTCTTAGTGTTCCCTGACAATATGTTAGTACTAGTTGTGGCCACCAGCACAAGAACACAGTTGGTTTATGGAAGTACTGGCTATATCACGGTATCAGAGTTCAGTCCAGTTTTGGGCTCAGTTCTTTTGCATAGGCAAGATTTAATTTGCCATTTTGGGCAGTTACATTGAGAAAGTGGAACCACCAACAAACAGCCCCCATCTTGATTTATCAATGTCTATACTCATTTCCTTTATTGATATATACTTTCCACATTATGCTGATATCCAGCTCTGATACTCATACACTGGAGAATAACTACAAAACCTAAACCACCTTCTAATTAAATATTATTCAGGCTAATAGACTTATCTTCCCCCATAAACCTCCAGACATTTTAAAAAGGATTAGAAGAGATACACGCCTGAGGGACAAACAGAAGTGGTACAGACCAGCCTGGCCTACTTGCCTAACACAAAATAGATTAAATTAGTGAAAGCAAGGTGTTCTGCATGTTAAGATTTTTAATATGTATGACTCATTAATGAATTTATAATTAGATTTTGAAGAATTTGATTATGGGTTTTGCAGACTGCATACATTTGTCTTGGTAAATCAAGATGTTTGATATTTTAGTAAAATATCACTGGAAACTCCTGTAACAAGTAACAAATAGTCAAATCTTGTAAGAATTGTTTACTCATTTAGCAAATAATTGTTTCACATTTGGTATAAGACAAGAGCTGGAGATAAAGTATTTCTAAACAAGGAAAATTCTATCATCTCCTATTTTATACCTCAGACATTAAGACAGTGTTGGCTGCCTTGACATTTTAGCTGTCCAAGAAATTTCACAGTTATTTTAAGTTTTCATAATTTTCTGAGTTATATACATTTTTTCTTATTTTGACTCTGTGAGGCTTTAGCTCATGCATTTCATATTTTATTACTTTTTATTTTACTTGTTATTATTTTATATTATTTAGTACTTATTATTTTATTTTTATAAAATAATTTTATTATGTATACCATTATATATTTAGTACATTACATGTTTATTTGTACAGTATATATTACAGCACTGTGTTTGAGAAATTATTTAGCTTTTACAAATTCAGAGACCCCAGGTAGCTCAGTCAGTTAAGCATCAGCCTTTCGGTGGGTCATGCCCCCAGTGTCCTGGGATCAAGTGCCATGTGGGGCTCTTTGCTCAACCAGGAGCCTGGTTCTCCCTCTGTCTGCTCCTTCCCACCTCTGACAAGTAAATAAATAAAATCTTGAAAAAAAAAAAAAGAATGTATTCAATAGATTTAATTTTTTTTTTAATTTTTTATTTTTTTATAAACATATATTTTTATCCCCAGGGGTACAGGTCTGTGAATCACCAGGTTTACACACTTCACAGCACTCACCAAAGCATATACCCTCCCCAATGTCCATAATCCCACCCCCTTCTCCCAACCCCCCCGCCCAGCAACCCTCAGTTTGTTTTGTGAGATTAAGAGTCACTTATGGTTTGTCTCCCTCCCAATCCCATCTTGTTTCTTTGATTCTTCTCCTACCCACCTAAGCCCCCATGTTGCATCACCACTTCCTCATATCAGGGAGATCATATGATAGTTGTCTTTCTCTGCTTGACTTATTTCGCTAAGCATGATACGCTCTAGTTCCATACATGTTGTCGCAAATGACAAGATTTCATTTCTTTTGATGGCTGCATATATTCCATTGTGTATATATATCACATCTTCTTGATCCATTCATCTGTTGATGGACATCTAGGTTCTTTCCATAGTTTGGCTATTGTGGACATTGCTGCTATAAACATTCGGGTGCACGTGCCCCTTTGGATCACTACGTTTGTATCTTTAGGGTAAATACCCAATAGTGCAATTGCTGGGTCATAGGGCAGTTCTATTTTCAACATTTTGAGGAACCTCCATGCTGTTTTCCAGAGTGGCTGCACCAGCTTGCATTCCCACCAACACTGTAGGAGGGTTCCCCTTTCTCCGCATCCTCGCCAGCATCTGTCATTTCCTGACTTGCTCATTTTAGCCATTCTGACTGGTGTGAGGTGGTATCTCATTATGGTTTTGATTTGTATTTCCTTAATGTCGAGTGATATGGAGCACTTTTTCATGTGTCTGTTGGCCATCTGGATGTCTTCATTGCAGAAATGTCTGTTCCTGTCCTCTGCCCTTTTCTTGATTGGATTATTTGTTCTTTGGATGTTGAGTTTGCTAAGTTCTTTATAGATTCTGGACACTAGTCCTTTATCTGATATGTTGTTTGCAAATATCTTCTCCCATTCTGTCAGTTGTCTTTTGATTTTGTTAACTGTTTCCTTTGCTGTGCAAAAGCTTTTGATCTTGATGAAATCCCAATAGTTCATTTTTGCCCTTGCTTGCCTTGGCTTTGGCATTGTTCCTAGGAAGATGTTGCTGCGGCTGAGGTCAAAGAGGTTGCTGCCTGTGTTCTCCTCAAGGATTTTGATGGATTCCTTTCGCACATTGAGGTCCTTCATCCATTTTGAGTCTATTTTCGTGTGTGGTGTAAGGAAATGGTCCAATTTCATTTTTCTGCATGTGGCTGTCCAATTTTCCCAGCACCATTTATTGAAGAGGCTGTCTTTTTTCCATTGGACATTCTTTCCTGCTTTGTCGAAGATTAGTTGACTGTAGAGTTGAGGGTCTATTTCGGGCTCTCTACTCTGTTCCATTGATCTATGTGTCTGTTTTTGTGCCAGTACCATGCTGTCTTGATGATGACAGCTTTGTAATAGAGCTTGAAGTCCGGAATTGTGATGCCACCAACATTGGCTTTCTTTTTCAATATCCCTTTGGCTATTCGAGGTCTGTTCTGGTTCCATATAAATTTTAGAATTATTTGTTCCATTTCTTTGAAAAAGATGGATGGTACTTTGATAGGAATTGCATTAAATGTGTAGATTGCTTTAGGTAGCATAGACATTTTCACAATATTTATTCTTCCAATCCAGGAGCATGGAACATTTTTCCATTTCTTTGTGTCTTCCTCAATTTCTTTCATGAGTACTTTATAGTTTTCTGAGTATAGATTCTGTGCCTCTTTGGTTAGGTTTATTCCTAGATATCTTATGGTTGTGGGTGCAATTGTAAATGGGATTGACTCCTTAATTTCTCTTTCTTCTGTCTTGCTGTTGGTGTAGAGAAATGCAACTGATTTCTGTGCATTGATTTTATATCCTGACACTTTACTGAATTCCTGTATAAGTTCTAGCAGTTTTGGAGTGGAGTCTTTTGAGTTTTCACATATAGTATCATATCATCTGCGAAGAGTGATAATTTGACTTCTTCTCTGCCGATTTGGATGCCTTTAATTTCCTTTTGTTGTCTGATTGCTGAGGCTAGGACCTCTAGTACTATGTTGAATAGCAGTGGTGATAATGGACATCGCTGCCGTGTTCCTGACCTTAGCGGAAAAGCTTTCAGTTTTTCTCCATTGAGCATGATATTTGTGGTGGGTTTTTCATAGATGGCTTTGATGATATTGAGGTATGTGCCCTCGATCCCTACACTTTGAAGAGTTTTGATCAGGAAGGGATGCTGTACTTTTTCAAATGCTTTTTCAGCATCTATTGAGAGGATCATATGGTTCTTGTTCTTTCTTTTATTGATGTGTTGTATCACATTGACTGATTTGCAGATGTTGAACCAACCTTGCAGCCCTGGAATAAATCCCACTTGGTCGCTGTGGATAATCCTTTTAATGTACTGTTGAATCCTATTGGCTAGTATTTTGTTGAGTATTTTCACATCTGTGTTCATCAAGGATATTGGTCTATAGCTCTCTTTTTTGATGGGATCCTTGTCTGGTTTGGGGATCAAGGTGATGCTGGCCTCCTAAAATGAGTTTGGAAGTTTTCCTTCCATTTCTATTTTTTGGAACAGTTTCAGGAGAATAGGAATTAGTTCTTCTTTAAATGTTTGGTAGAATTCCCCCGGGAAGCCGTCTGGCCCTGGGCTTTTGTTTGTTTGGAGATTTTTAATGACTGCTTCAATCTCCTTACTGGTTATGGGTCTGTTCAGGCTTTCTACTTCTTCCTGGTTCAGTTGTGGTAGTTTATATGTTTCTAGGAATGCATCCATTTCTTCCAGATTGTCAAATTTGTTGGCGTAGAGTTGCTCATAGTATGTTCTTATAATAGTTTGTATTTCTTTGGTGTTAGTTGTGATCTCTCCTCTTTCATTCATGATTTTATTTATTTGGGTCCTTTCTCTTTTCTTTTTGATAAGTCTGGCCAGGGGTTTATCAATTTTATTAATTCTTTCAAAGAACCAGCTCCTTGTTTTGTTGATTTGCTCTAATGTCTTTTTGGTTTCTATTTCATTGATTTCTGCTCTGATCTTTATGATTTCTCTTCTCCTGCTGGGCTTAGGGTTTCTTTCTTGTTCTTCCTCCAGCTCCTTTAGGTGTAGGGTTAGGTTGTTTACCTGAGACCTTTCTTGTTTCTTGAGAAAGGCTTGTACCGCTATATATTTTCCTCTCAGGACTGCCTTTGTTGTGTCCCACAGATTTTGAACCGTTGTATTTTCATTATCATTTGTTTCCATGATTTTTTTCAATTCTTCTTTAATTTCCTGGTTGACCCATTCATTCTTTAGAAGGATGCTGTTTAGTCTCCATGTATTTGGGTTCTTTCCAAACTTCCTATTGTGGTTGAGTTCTAGCTTCAGAGCATTGTGGTCTGAAAATATGCAGGGAATGATCCCAATCTTTTGATACCGTTTGAGTCCTGATTTAGGACCGAGGATGTGATCTATTCTGGAGAATGTTCCATGTGCACTAGAGAAGAATGTGTATTGTGTTGCTTTGGGATGAAATGTTCTGAATATATCTGTGATGTCCATCTGGTCCAGTGTGTCGTTTAAGGCCTTTATTTCCTTGCTGATCTTTTGCTTGGATGATCTGTCCATTTCAGTGAGGGGAGTGTTAAAGTCCCCTACTATTATTGTATTATTGTTTATGTGTTTCTTTGATTTGGTTATTAATTGGTTTATATAGTTGGCTGCTTCCATGTTGGGGGCATAGATATTTAAAATTGTTAAATCTTCCTGTTGGACAGACCCTTTGAGTATGATATAGTGTCCTTCCTCATCTCTTATTATAGTCTTTGGCTTAAAATCTAATTGATCTGATATAAGGATTGCCACTCCTACTTTCTTCTGATGTCCATTAGCATGGTAAATTCTTTTCCACCCCCTCACTTTAAATCTGGAGGTGTCTTTGGGCTTAAAATGAGTTTCTTGGAGGCAACATATAGATGGGTTTTGTTTTTTATCCATTCTGATACCCTGTGTCTTTTGACAGGGGCATTTAGCCCATTAACATTCAGGGTAACTATTGAGAGATATGAATTTAGTGCCATTGTATTGCCTGTAAGGTGACTGTTACTGTATATGGTCTCTGTTCCTTTCTGATCTACCACTTGTAGGCTCTCTCTTTGCTTAGAGGACCCCTTTCAATATTTCCTGTAGAGCTGTTTTGGTGTTTGCAAATTCTTTCAGTTTTTGTTTGTCCTGGAAGCTTTTAATCTCTCCTTCTATTTTCAATGATAGCCTAGCTGGATATAGTATTCTTGGCTGCATGTTTTTCTTGTTTAGTGCTCTGAAAATATCATGCCAGCTCTTTCTGGCCTGCCAGGTCTCTGTGGATAAGTCAGCTGCCAATCTAATATTTTTACCATTGTATGTTACAGACTTCTTTTCCCGGGCTGCTTTCAGGATTTTCTCTTTGTCACTGAGACTTGTAAATTTTACTATTAGGTGACGCGGTGTGGGCCTATTCTTATTGATTTTGAGGGGCGTTCTCTTAACCTCCTGAATTTTGATGCTTGTTCCCTTTGCCATATTGGGGAAATTCTCCCCAATAATTCTCTCCAGTATACCTTCTGCTCCCCTCTCTCTTTCTTCTTCTTCTGGAATCCCAATTATTCTAATGTTGTTTCGTCTTATGGTGTCACTTATCTCTCGAATTCTCCCCTCGTGGTCCAGTAGCTGTTTGTCCCTCTTTTGCTCAGCTTCTTTATTCTCTGTCATTTGGTCTTCTATATCACTAATTCTTTCTTCTGCCTCATTTATCCTAGCAGTGAGAGCCTCCATTTTTTATTGCACCTCATTAATAGCTTTTTTGATTTCAACTTGGTTAGATTTTAGTTCTTTTATTTCTCCAGAAAGGGCTTTTATATCTCTCTAGAGGGTTTCTCTAATATCTTCCATGCCTTTTTCGAGCCCGGCTAGAACCTTGAGAATTGTCATTCTGAACTCTAGATCTGACATATTACCAATGTCTGTATTGATTAGGTCCCTAGCCTTTGGTACCTTGTTCTTTTTTTTGTGTGTTGAATTTTTCCGTCTTGTCATTTTGTCCAGATAAGAGTATATGAAGGAACAAGTAAAATACTAAAAGGATGGCAACAACCCCAGGAAAATATGCTTTAACCAAATTAGAAGAGATCCCAAATCGTGAGGGGGTAGAAAGGGGATAAAAAGAGGTTCAAAAAGGAAGAAAGAAAAAAAAAAGAAAAAAGAAAAAAAAGAAAAGAAAAGAATTTAAAGAAAGAAAACAAATAAGAAAAAAATAAAAAAGAAAAAATATATATATTGGATAAACTAGTTAAAAAACGTTAAAAAAGAAAAAGGTAAAAGTTAAAAAAAATTACAAGAAGGCGAGAAAAAAAAAAACAAAAAATGAAAAAGAAAAAAATCAAATTAACTGCAAGACTAAAAAAAATCACAGGGAAAAAGCCATGAGTTCCGTGCTTTGCTTTCTCCTCCTCTGGAATTCTGCTGCTCTCCTTGGTATTGAAACTGCACTCCTTGGTAGGTAAACTTTGTCTCGGCTGGATTTCTTGTTGATCTTCTGGGGGAGGGGCCTGTTGTAGTGATTCTCAAGTGTCTTTGCCCCAGGCGGAATTGCACCGCCCTTAACAGGGGCCGGGGTGAGTAATCCGCTGGGGTTTGCTTTCAGGAGCTTTTGTTCCCTGAGCGCTTTCCGTAGAGTTCCGGAGGGCGGGAATACAAATGGCGGCCTCCTGGTCTCCGGCCCGGAGGAGCCGAGAGCCCAGGGCCCCACTCCTCAGTGCGCCCTCAGAGAACAGCGCCCAGTTACTCCCGTCTGCCTGACCTCCGGCTGCACTCTGAGCTCACCGAGCCTGCGACCGGTTCAAGGTAACCCCGAGCTGTGAGCTTACTGTCGGCTCTGTCTCTGTAGCCGGCTTTCCCGTTCCAATACCCGCAAGCTCTGCGACACTCAGACACCCCGGATCCTTCTGTGACCCTGCGGGACCTGATTCCATGCTGACCCCGTGTGCGCTTCACCCCGGTTTAGCCTCTGGAGCGATGTCCCTCAGCGGAACAGACTTTCAAAAGTCCTGATTTTGTGCTCAGTTGCTCCGCCGCTTGCCGGGAGCCGGCCCCTCCCCCCGGGGTCTATCTTCCCGTCGCTTTGGATTCACTTCTCCGCCGGTCCTACCTTTCAGAAAGTGGTTGTTTTTCTGTTTCCAGAATTGCTGTTCTTCTTCTCTTCGATCTGCCAATGGATTTTCAGGTGTTTGCAATCTTTAGATAAGCTATCTAGCTGATCTCCAGCTGGCTGAAGTAGTCTCAGCCTGCTACTTCTCCGCCATCTTGACTCCGCCTTCCTCCCAATACATTTAAATTTTTTTAAAGATTTTATTTATTTGAGAGAGAGAGAGAGAGAGCACACGCTTAAGCACATGAAAGCAGGAGGAGTGGAAGAGGCAAGGGAGAAAGAGAGAAACTGACTCGCCATTGAGCAGGGAGCACCACCAGTGCGATCTAAAGGCCCCTGGCTGACTGAGCCACCCAGGAGCCCTGATACATTTAAATTTTAATTGTCATTTTAATGGCACTTCCTACCCCTAGTCCCTGATTTTTCTATATTACTTAGAAGGTACAGTTTTTGAAACCAGAAATTGAAGTATTTTGCTCTTATATACCAAAGTTCAAAACTAATTTAGTTTGGAAGTCAAGGCTCTCCAAAACATTTTTTCTAAGTTTGTTTTCAAACCTAAGTTGTCAACAGAATCCTGATGAGTACCTTATCTATTTTAAACATTCCATGTTTTCTATATATGCGACATAGTATGGAATATAATTTCAAACCTAAATCCTTAATGAATCATTATTTATCCATTACATGATCCATTTTGTTCCAATAAATATTTGGTACATGAATTCTGTGTTTTAGGAACTGTGATACCTACTGTCTGAAGATAAAGTGGTGGACTGAATAGGTTGGGCCCATGCTTAAGAGAGTGTATATTTTAGCTGCTGTGGTTACAAGAAAGAAAATTTGCACCTCAAAGAAAATCTAAATACTGTTGTAAAGGGCACGGCAGTCAACAACAAATAGTCAACAACTAAAGCACTATTCAATGATTTTGTCCACGTTCTGGGGCCACATTCATATGGAATCCTTTATTTTGTTAATTGAAATATGAAAGACCTTTAAATTCTTTGTATTAGTAAGGAATCTATGAAAGTCATAGTTTATGGTTTCAATCATAGAGGAAAAGGATGGTAAATCTAGTTTCTTCTCTGCTTTTATAAAGGGATTGACAAATATTTAAATGTTGATAAAAATACAAAAGAAATTCTGAACATTATTAACATGACAACTATTAGTTAAGGAAGACAACCAAAGAGAAGCACAGACATTTAGGGATTAAAGATTATATTTTGGCGGACATAATAACAAACTCTGTGAAACATTTGCCTTAAAATATGCATTTATTAAACACTAGGCTGAAGAAGATTATACATATTCATACAACCATTCACCTTTAAAAGGTGATTAAGATTGATGCATTTGTTAATATTTTCAGTTCATCGCTTATTCAAAATCAGCTCCTTGATGTGGAATATTGTCTGCATTTCCACAGCCATAAAGGAGAAGGAAACACTTTCTCTTTTTTTTTATCTTTCTGATTTTTCTTTTTACCCTAACAGCTTTCTCAAACCTAAGCCCTGGAATTTCATTTGTTAGTTCTGAAAGAAAACCCTACCAGAAGAGCTTAATACTAAGAACACAGAACCACAAAAGGGCAGAAAAGAATTTCTAACAAATGAGATATGGCCTGTAGTGCTTCACTTCTACATCTTTAACAGGTTTCTGTATTGTTTCCAGAATCATTTTTGGGCTATTTAGAATTTACTCATCTCGTCAAACATAAATTATGAGTGTTAAAAATTATTTTATCTACATGTTCACTTAGTTAAGCAATGTTGGAGACTAATTATTTTGTGCAATGCAGAAATGAGAGGTAAGCTTCTACTTCTCCAACTCACCTATCCCTGTTCCTGTTCCTGAACAGGGTTTTACAATTTACATAAGCATTGTTTGCTATTAAGTTGGATGTTTCACAGCAGTTGTTCTGAAGTTCTAAAATGAAACAATATTTTATACAGTTGTGTACCCCAAATATCACCTTGTTATCAAAGTGAGAATTGTCATAGAGAACGAAGTATTTTGCCAGCATAATGCTTATGGGGAAGGTATGAAGTGATCCTTTTCATATAACATAAGCTAACCTGACTATGTGATATCACAGAAAATGGCAGATACATTTTAAAATAAGCTAAATTCCCTTTGAGCAGAATTCTACACTTGTTATATTGTCTTGCTATTAGCACAACTATTGCAACATTCAATTTGTGATTTTATATCTCATATTCCATAAATTTTTCTATCTTTAAACTATATCTTGTCTTATTGTCCACAGTAACTTAATAATCAGAGTAATATTTTATTCAAATAATAGGCTATTAACAAAAATTATTTATTTTACAAAGGAAAACTGTATAATACTATAGTTGCACCTTAGACAAAAATTATTTAAAAATATGTCCATAAATTATGCACTTGTACACATTTATTTATATAATAAAAAACTTCATCTTGCTTGTAGGTAATCTTAAAATGCATTGCTCATTGATTTTGTTCAGTTTTCGGGGCCATCATTTATAATCATTGTCAATTTCAATAGGAAGGACTCTTAAATTCTGTTTTAATAAGGTATCTATATGCTATTTTGCATTTTCCCTATATATGAAGAGAATAGTTTTCTTACATTCTCTATATCACCAAAGAAATGTGTGCATTAACATATAAAACTGATTTAGACTGGAGATTGGCCCTTAAAAGTTTCCCAGATGACTAAGCAACCATTCTATATGTTTTTAAGATTATCAAAGGATTTTTTGTTACTAAGAAGGTTTTTTTAAATCTAATATTATTTATTATTAATGCAGTACCTTAATACTTAACATATTTATCATAAAAAATTGATATCCACATAACCTTCAGTTAGTTTAGAAAGTATTAAGTACCCACACATCCACTGTATTTACATAAAGCTGAAAATATAAAGGTAAATTATAATTTAGTTTCCTCACAGATGTGTAAAAAATAAGAGCTGCTGGATAACTTCTCCAAATTAGTTCAGAAAGAACGTGGGAAGGGTATAGGAGCATGAATTCAGGAACTACCACGAAATAGCCACCACCAAGAACATTAACAAACTCGGAAAACTCGTGGGGGAAATGGAAGACTATTTTGAATTGGTGTGTCTATTTGCTGGGGGGGTGTCACTAAAGGCAGAAGCAATATTGACAGGAGAGAAACAAGGCACATTTTTAAATCCAGACACTTCTCTTCCTGTGTATTTCTCTATAGTAGTCATTACATTTGGATATTCAATCTTCCATTTCTTTCTTCTCTTCATTTACTGCATTTGTAGATTCAAATCGACAAATCAAATCTACCTTCTCGCATTGATATTTCTCCATACAGGGATAAATGTGAATCCCTGATGGGAGTAGTCACCCATGGTGTTGTAACAAGCATGAGTGCTGGAATTCTCCACCGATGTGGATTCCTCGCTTCCGCATAAGGTCACTGAAGTGCCCGTAGATTGAGGCTCAACAGTTTTAACCAACACATTTTAATAAGGAGAAAAATCAATAACTTCAGTGGACCATGAATTAATCAGAATAATTAGGCATCTGAAGAATACAAGACAAATTTAAAAAGACACACCAAAACACACTGAGAGCTGCATCGGAATTATTGGAAGACATAAAGGCAACTCCTAGCCGTATCAGAAGAAAAACAGCTAGAAAGAAGGAAATGGAAATACTCCTTATGAAAAATATAACAAATAAAATATATAATGTAGTAAATAGGATATTAGGCTGCTTGTATCCATTCAAAAAACACATTAGTTAAGTGAGAAGATCGAATTGAAATAACCTCCAAAAGGCAAGAGGAGAGAAAATATAAAATGAAACCTAAATGATAAAAAGGTTTGAAGTTGAAATGCTAATATCTGGATAACAAGAATTTGAGCAAGAAAGAAACATCAAAACAGAGATCAGACAGTCTTTTAAAAATGAATATAACATCTCCAAATTTTAAGAATGAAGAAACACCTCTTCATATGGAAAAGCCCACGGAATACCCAACATGGGAGATAAGTATAATATCTATAGCTGTATACATTATAGAGAAATATAGACTAACAGTGAAGATGTCGAGAAAACTCTAAATGCTTCCAGATAGTAAGAGCAGATCAGCTACCAAGGAATGTATAACAGAAAGACATCAGATTTCCCCATCTAACACCTTAAAATGCTGCTGAAACAACGGTGACTTAGGTAGCTTCTCTTCCTGCAAGTTTATGAACAAAATACCTTTGTTAATTTTGTTTCAGACTTAGTTTTGTCTATAGCACTATAGAGGTTTATATTTATATAATATGTTATGTGGCAATTTAGCAGGAGTCAATATGTTGGAAGGTTTTTTGTTGGAAATAAGAAATATAGTAGTCACAGTTTATGGACTGAAGGAAATCTACAAAATAGGTAGTGTTATACATGCATTTTTAAACGATGAGCTGATTGTCCATGCCATTAAGCTAGAGACAGTGAGAGCTGGAATTTAACTCCAGAGTTTTGGGTTTTCTTTTCCAGACTGATTGATTTTTAAATAAGAAAGAAACTTACTTTAAAGGAAGTTAAATGGTGAAGAGACAAACCACCATAGAAGGTTTTATGGATTTTATCAGATGATAATACAGTAAATCACATATAACTATGCATACAGGAATTAAAAAACATGAGTAATGTTAATGACAAAGATGATGATAAAGATAATACTGATTCTAAGGAATTCGTTTTATGATATACAGGAAAAAGGGAAACATCATTAATGTAATAATCTCATTTGTTGTTATTAATAAAAGTGTGGTAAATTATTGATTGATTTTAAAAAAGATTTTGCTTATTTATTTGACAGAGAAAGACACAGCAAGAGAGGGAACACAAGCAGGGGGAGTGGGAGAGGGAGAAGCAGGCTTCCCCCAGAGCGGGGAGCTCAATGCTGGGGTAGATCCCAGGACTCTGAGATCATGACCTAAACTGAAGGTAGTCGGTTAATGACTGAGGTGTCCAAATTATTAATTTATGGTACCTAGTTATCATCTGATAACTTAGAATTAACTTAAATTCTGTGTAGACTGAATTTATTTAAAGCTTCAAATTTAGATATTCACCTACAATTTATCATTTATTTTAATTAATAGCCAAGTCATATATATGTCATGCCTTTCAATATAATGGTATTATAATTTAAATATTTTTGTGATTTTTTTGTTTCTACTCACCAGGACAAATATGGGAAATTATTCAGCTTTTATGCATTTTACTTGATTAGCTTAAATTGACTTCTTAACAGATACTTTTTAAAAAGTGTGTAATTTAATGTTAACTTTTTAAAAAATCTTGACATATGCAAGTTTTCATGTCTTCCTTCATCTTGAAATGGTCTCAAACTAAGTAATGATCTCATCCTTTTTACTGAGTTTATGACTGACTATAATTCCTTGAGGGTAAAAAAAAGGTTAACATTTTTTATATCCCATATGAAGTATGTTACTTTCACTTTACCATTAACATAAGAAATAGCTCTTTAAGTCAAGAAAGATAATAATTTTTCACTAATCTGCACAGGGGTACCAAGTAAGATCAACAAAGAACACAATGTTTCATCTTACTCAAGGGACCCTTGAAAGGTGCATAGTTAAATGTCATCCTTTTACAAGTAAATCATTCACAGTTTTGGAAGACACCTTAGAGCTTCTTAAGCATGATTTATTGCCAACATCTCTACAGTTTTTATGGAGTCAAACCAATCGCATAGTGTACATTTTAAAAGCACATTCATACACTAGAATTTTGCAAAAAGAGTTTTGAAAAATTTAAAATAATATTTCATTTTTTAATTGTTCTTGACTTTGCCTTTTTAAGAAATAGATCAATCTAATTGTAAACCTAATAATTATAGATCACCATTCAAACTAGAATGTTCTAAATTCATACAAATTATAGATCAATATTCTCAATATGAAACCTATGTAAAGTGCATTGATTTATTATCTTAACAGATTTTATGGTAACCTAGTTGAGGTATAATTTATATACCATAGTATCCTCCCTTTTAAAAATATAAGATCCAGTTGTAGTTTATTATATTCATAGAATTATATGAGCATTACTATTATGTAATTCCAAAACTCACACTGAAAAGAAAGCTGCATCAAGATGCAGTTTTGAGAATTATAAATAAGGCTGCTATTTAGTAGGTGAGTGCAAATACAGCTGTACCAGTCATTCCAATATTGAAATACTTTTGTACCAGATGGTACTAACGTCTTCTCCAAGTGCCTGGATTCCTTCCCAATCTCTTCTGAGAATCTCCATGGTTTAGAAACAGAAGATTAACATCTGGCATAGCAAGGAAACTCTAAACGATTGCTCAGTGCTATGGCCTATATAATTCATGTGGGTTAGTGCCAGTGCTAAGTGGTGTTAGTTATTTTAATGCCATCAATAAAGAGAATTGCATCTTCATTAAAAGAAATAATTAGTAGAAAACTCATAATACTGAAAAAAATAGTTAACAGAAAAGAAAAAGATATCAAATACTTAAATCAGGAATCAAAGAGGTAATATATTCCTTTTTATTTCCATGACATCAATAATGATAAGAGGATACTATGAAAATTGTATGCAAAGAAATTAGATACACAAATACTTCATTTAATTGCACTTTGCTTTTTTTGCATTTCACAGATAATGAATTTTCTACAAACGGAAGGTTTGTGGAAACACTTCACAGAACTTTCTGTGTCACTTTCCCAACAGCATTTACTCAGTTTGTGTCACTGTGGCACCTTTTGATAATTCTTGCAGTTTTTCAGACTTTCCCATTACATTTTATTTTTTATGGTGATCTGTGGTCAGTGATTATGACTCCTAAAAGTTAAGAAAATGCTTCCTTTCTTTTAACAATAAAGTATTTTAAAATTAAGATATGTACATTTTTCTAAATGTATTGCTATTACACACCTAATAGACTGTAATATAGTGTACATACAACTTTCCATGCACTAGGAAACCAAATAATTCATTTGACTTACTTTATTGTGATATTTGTTTTAAGGTATGGTTTTAGTCTGTATAAAGTGGACACACTCATAGAAAGACATTACTACTAAAACTGATTCAAAAAGAAATAGAATATCCAGTAGATCTATAACTAGGACACATATTTAACTTGCAATTTTAAAAAATGCCCCCAAAGAGGGACACCTGGGGGTCTCAGTTCTTTGAGCATCCAACTTTTGATTTCAGCTCAGGTCATAATCTTAGGTTTGTGAGACTGAGCCCCATATTGGGCTCTGTGCTGAACAAGGAACCTGCTTGGGATTCTTAATATCTCTCTGCTTCTGTCCCTCTCCTCCCAGCTCTCACGTACCCCTTTCTCTCTTAGAGAAAAAAATCCAACAAGGAAAATTCTGGGTCAAGATGACTTCATTGGTAAATTCTACCAAATGTTTAAGAAAAAATTAGTACATCCCTTCAAAAGCTCTTCCAAAATTAGGAGAGGGGAGTACTTCCAACCTATTCCATGAGGTCACTATTACTTTACTATTTAAACAAGATAATGACATCACACACAAAAATACAAAATTACAGACTGATATATCTATAGACAGAAAAATTGTTAACAATTTTAGCAAGCCAAAAACAGCAACATATAAAAAAATATATACACTATAGCCATGTGAGATTTAGCCCAGGAATTCAAGGTTGCTTTAATATTAGAAAATCACCTGATATAATATACCATACTGATATAATAAAGGACAAAAAAATGACATGGCTATCTAAATAGAAGCAGCAAAAGCATTTGACAGAATTCAGTATCCTTACATGATAAAAAGACAAACTGGGATAAAAAAAAAAATTCCTCAACTTGATGAAGGCTATTTACTAGAATTCCATAGCCGAATGTCATATTTAATCACAAAAGGTTGGATGATTTCCTACTAAAATCAGATGTCTGCTCTCACAATTTCTGTCCAGTGTTTCACTAGATGGTCTAGCCAGAGCAATTAGGCAAAATAAATAAATAAATAAAGGTTTATGACTTAGAAATGAAGAAGTGCAACTATTTCTATTTGCAGATGACATAATCCTGTACATAGATAAATCTAAGAAATTTACACACACACACACATACACACACATGCACATACCTGCAAACACACATGCACAACTTTGGAAATATTAAATGAGCTGAGCAATTTTTCAAGATATAATATTAATATACACAGTAAATTATATTTTATATACTTGTGAAAAATGATCTGAAAATGAAATTAATTAAACACTTCCATTTAAATAGCACATAAAAGAATAAAGTAACTTAGGGATAAATTTAACAAAAGAAGTGGAAGACTACATGGAAAAATATGAAACACTGTTTAAAGAAATTAAAGACCCAACAAAATGGAAAGACACTACCTATTCACAGATAGAAAGACATTAGACTCAACATTATTCCTATCAAAATGTTAGGTGACTATTTTGTGGAAATCGACAAAATTTCCACAAAATTTAGATAGTCCTAAAATTCACATGGAAATCCAAGAGACCCCCAAAGAGCCAAACACTTTTGAAATAAAAAGTCAAAGAATGCACATTCATAATTTCAAAACAATACAAAGCTATAGTACTAAGACAGTATTGTACTGGCATATAGATAAGAAATACATATTGATGAAATAGAATTAAAAGTCCAAAAATAATGCCTATTTTTATATTTTTAATTTTTATTATTTTTATAACTTTTTTATTTTTATTTTTATAACTTATTTTTAAATTTCATTTATTTATTTTTTATATTATTTTTATTTTTATAACGTTTTTATTTTTAAAATATTTTTTTATTTTTTATTTTTATTTTTATAACTTTTTTATAACTTATTTTTATAACTTTCTGATTTTCAGCAAGAATGCCAGGACAATTCAATAGGTGAAGAAGGGTCTCGAAACAGTAGTGCTGGAAAAACTGGATATTCCTATGTAAAGGAATGAAGTTGAACCCTTACTCCAGATCATTTATAATGACCCTTCAGAATGGTTGATAGACATAAATGTAAGAGCTTAAACCACTAAGCTTTTAGAAGACATAGTAAATCTTTGTGACTTTCTATTAAGCAACATATTAAACAAATTACTTTACTCGAAATAGTGAAATGGTCTTAGAATTTATTTTAGAACCCAAAGTTTGAAGGCCAAAATAGCTTGCTTCCTATAATTTTGCAGTAAGTTTGTAATAGGGGAAATACTTAATCTGGAAAAAAAATAAGTAAGGATATCTGCCAGCTTCATCCCCACCACTGCCTTCACTTGTTTTCCACACTGTGGGTCAGGCATGGGAATTCCTTACATTAATGGAATGAGTGCAATATCATGATCATTATAGAATGGTTTTGGTGTTACTCACTTCTAAATTCCTTCTTTTGCTCACTTCATTCACTCATTCATTGATAAGTATATGCTCATTCTATTTTCTGGAAATGGAGCAAAGAACATGATGGACAAGGACTTTCCTGATGAAGATGATGCCTAATGGTGAGACAGGAAATGAACAACAGATAAAAAACCACAATTATTAAAAACAAAACAAACAAACAAATAGCAACAACCATGAAAAGAAAGCATGAAACCTCCAGATCATTTCTGTGCGGGAGCTGAACTCCATCTCCCATACACCCCACAGTCTTGTGACTGGCGTCTGTCCTTGCTAGGTTTGAGAAGGTCTGAGACATTACCACCAAAATGGGAAGTGAGGAGGTGGTAAGGACTGCGCAGGATTTCACCTCAGTGGTGCAGACACTTTTGCAAAAGATGCAAGATAAATTTCAGACCATGTCTGACCAGATTATTGGAAGAATTGATGACATGAGTATTCTCATTGGTGACCTATAATAAACAACATTGTAAACTTCCTGACACAGGGTGGGATGGAAGAACTGGAGGGATATAAACAAGATGGCTGTCCTACAAAAAAGAGATGAAGTTTGCTAATTTACCCTGAAATCTGGAATATTGTTTTTACAAGCCAAACACCCGAATGGTTTTTTGCTACTACTATGTGTAAACAAGTTTTCTGTTATAATGTGCGCATTCTTCTTATCATATATTACATAGTTTACAGCCCACCCTTCACCAAGTTTCTTGAACATAGTAACTTCACACCTTCACAACTTGTACCTTGGTCAGTTGGGCTATTAAATATTAAACACTAAAATTTTGGCATTTCCTACATAATACGGTAGAATTAGGGGAGGTGTTAAAAATGTCTATTGAAATTATTTTGCAGCACTGAGACAAATTATATTGTCTACAGATGTCTAGAAAAAAATGAATATTATTAACAATGTAAAAGTAAGTTTTATTAGCCTCAGTCATTGGGATGATATTAATCTAAAGTTAATATTATATTGAGGTTGAGAAAATAGAAACTAAACAATTATTTTTACTATTATTATTATTAGTATTTACTGATGCATAATACTTTTAGATTTACCTTGGTATTTATAAATGTGCATGAAATAAATTAAATTTTCCCTTTCAAGCTAGGAGTTCCCAAAACATATTTATTTAAAAAAATATTCTATAAATTGTCTCTTTATGGATAAATTATGTATGTTTCTGAAGCATTTTTTCTCCAGTTATTGCAGAACTAAATTAAGTAAATACTTCATTTGTCAAAAATAGGAGTAATTTATCCCAGGATTATAAACAATTTCTGTTACATAAATAGGAAAGGAACAAGATATAGGGAAGATGTGGATCAGAACATATTTGCACCTAATCAAGTTTATCATAAAAATTACAAAGTATAAATTAAGATGCAAAATGCAAAAATTCATGGGTGAGAGCTACTAGGAAATTTCTTATGGTAAAGTGAATAATGGTTCCCAAAGGTACCCATGTCCTAATTCCTGGAACTGATGGAAGTTACCTTATATAGCAAAAGGAACTTGGGAACTTTAAAATATTAATTTATATTGTTTTAAGCCACAAATAACTTGCTATAGTAATTAGCCTAATATGTTTCATAAGAATATATCCCACAAAACCTCATAATGAGTGAGGAAGGACAAATCACCACAACTGGGAAAAATCTCATGGTACTAAAAGCTGAGATAGAGAAATGAAGAATGAAAAAGGAAACTTTTTATAGACCTTGGGTCCAGAGAAGCTACAAATTATTGTCATATACTCCAGAAAAGTCCAAGAACATCACCAGAAGTTAGACCAAAATTCACAGGGAGTATCTGGGTACCACAGGGAGATTTCTTGGAGTATGATCAGTGTAAGAATACAACAGACCTAAGCATCATTCAAGGGTAAAGCCTGCACTAAGAAGAAACATTAAAGTGGAATCCAAATTGAACAAGACAGGAACAACAGATGAAATGAAAAGGCGAGGTTCAGATAAAAGAAGGGAGCTCTCAGAAAGCAGAAAACCATATCTTTATGACTTCATGAACTGAAAAGAACAGGAAGCTTAAAAATTTTATCATTCAGGGAAATATGAACACTGGCTGTTTAATAATAATCAAAATTGGAAAGAATTGCTGTATGTTTAAAAAGGGAACATCAAACTGTCTTTAGTGTATATCCCAAAATATTTAGAAGAAAAGAGATATCTAGAATTTGTTTCAAAATAATCTATGGCTAAAATGAGAACAATGAGGGGCGCCTGGGTGGCTCAGTGAGTTAAAGCCTCTGCCTTTAGCTCAGGTCATGATCCCAGGGTTCTGGGATGGAGCCCCCCATCAAGCTCTCTGCTTAGCAGGGAGCTTGCTTTCTCCTCTCTCTCTGCCTGCCTCTCTGCCTACTTGTGATCTCTGTCTGTCAAATAAATAAATAAATAAAATCTTAAAAAAAAATGGGAACAATGAGAAATGGTTTTGGAGGGGGTGTATATAAAGGAAGTGTGGCGATGAATTGGTAAGTACAAGAAGTTTCATTATACTATTTTTCTACTTTATTATTTGTCTAAAATCCCCCTAATAAAAAAGTTTAAAGAGAAAATAAAAATGGAAAATCCTACCACACTAGCCAGACTGTGATAGCTAGTTTATAAACTACACATTTAATCTTCATTTGCATCATCTTTAGCTGTTATTTCTTATTGTTTAATTATGCACAAGAATCTTAAAAGATATTTTCAAAACAGTGCACATCTTTACTTGGACTATATAATTAAGTCAGTAGAAACTTTTCTATTATCTATGGAAGACCTTTTCATATTTTTAATACGTACCTACTTTTCATAAAAGCAATTTGATACTGATTACCTCATTTCTATTAAATCAGATGTCCCTATGACAAACCAAAATGACATGACTATGCTCAAGCACAGAGTGAATAATAAAAGCGTCAGCCTTTTTCACAGAATAAATATTTTAATCAATTTAAAACCCTTAGAGTAAAAATAGGATTTTTTTCTACATGATGTCAAAACAAACAATCCAGACAATTCCAGCTGAATTCTTCTTGTACGTGTATGACAGGCATTTTTTTCATATTTTATTTCTGATGTTCTGTCATTATATGGGTCATCACATGGGGAAAATATTCTTAAGTGTTGATCCATGACCCAGAAGGGACTATGAACCATCTGATATGATATATAAGCATTGGTATGTGTGCATTATTTTTGGAAAGGAGTTCCAAATTTTCCCAAGATGTACATCAAACCAACAACAAGATATGTTATATTCCTGATTCATCATACACATACTAACTTAAGATTTAAATTTGACCCTCATATAACAAATTTGCTTCCATAGTGAAGCCAGCTGCCTCTCTAAACTGTAAATGCTGTGGTCAATAGTAATAGTATCCTACCTTAAAAAAATTCCTTCCATAATTAAACTTAAATAAAAAGAATATATCCTTATAAATATGGAGAATGAAAAGACAAGCATCAGACTGGAGGGAAAAATCTTTGCAAACTACATATCTCATTCAGGATTGATATCCAAAATCTATAAATAATTCTTAAAATTCAACATTAACAAAACCACCCAATTAAAACTAATGGAGCACAGATCTGAAAAGACACCTCATCAGATAATATATTCATAAATCAAATACACATAGGAAATGATGTTCGACATCAGATAGCATTAGGGAATTGCAAATTTAAACAAGATACCAGGATGCAGCTACTAGAATGACTAAAACTTACAACCCAACACCAAATGCTATTGCGCTTGTAGAGTGACTGGAACTCTCTCATTTCTTGCTGGTGGGGCTATAAAGTAGTGCAGCCACTTTGGAAAATACTTCGGCAGTTCCTTACAAAGCTAAATTTCCTCTTGCTATATGACCCAGCAATTATACTCTTTGGTATTTACTATCCCAGTGTGCTGAAAATTTATGTCCAAACAAAAGTCTACATATGAATGTTTTATAGCAGCCTTATTCATAACGGCCAAAATTTGGAAGCAATCAAGGTATACTTCAATAGGTGAGCAGACTGTGGCACAGTCACATGGAACAGAGGTAACCAAAAAATGAGTTGTCAATCCACAAAACAACATGGTGGAATCTTAAATGTATATTTCTCAATGAAAGTAATCAGTTTAAAAAGGCTGCATATTGTATAATTCCAATTATATGGCATTCTGAAGAAGGTAAAACCATGAAGAGAGTAAAAACAGAGGTTGTAGGGGCTGGGTGAGTAGTGATGAACCCTGGAACATAGAGGACTTTTAAGGTAGTAAAACTACTACTGTGTAGGATACTATAATGGTGGATACATTATTATACATTTGTCAAAACTCATTGAATGCACACTAAAAGAGTAAATTCTAATGTAAATTACACCTTAATAATAGTATATAAATATCATCTCATTTATTTTAACAAATACATCAAACAGAAAACTGTGGGAGGTAGGTGGTGAGGGAGCGCATGAAAACTCTCTGTACTTTCCATCACGTAAACCTAAAACTGCTCTAAAAAAACCAAAATCTATTAATTAAAAATAAAGTACTGAGGAATATTTATTAACCCAAAATTACAGAGTACCAGAGATGGAGGGGGTACTAACTTGTCTTAACTTGTCTTTGTATGACAAAGTAATCTAAAGCCACACAGTCCTGTGGTGCTACAAATTGACTTCTTAACAAATAGCCCTAGATTTTAACTAATTTAAAATGGAGATATTTTTATTTATATCAAATGGGATGCATAATATTGTAAACTGAAAATAACTAAGACTTGCAATCAACTTACTACATTAATGAAAGTATTTTGAAGGTGAACAAAATTAAGTGAAGGAAGTCAAATATCTTAAATTGTCCTAGGAGATAAAGCCCTTACTTTCTTTTCATGAAAAACATCAATCAAAATGTATTATAGAAAGAAATTTTGTTACATCAAAGTTGTTTATAAAATCAAAAAGAACACTATGTTTTAATATGTTTGCACTGTTACTAAATCCTCAAATGTTTCTTTCATATGGCCATTGTTAATTATGGCCTTCAATCTAGCTTTATCATTGTTGAATAATAATTTAGATTCGCATTATGTGAAATGTGTTGTCAATTAAATCAAGTACAGAAATTCAAAGACTGTCTTGATCTGAAGATATTAGAAAATTATAGGTGACATCTCCCATGAAATTTTAAAGAAAACTTTCTTTGAATATTAACTGAGAAAAAGTAACTATGCAAAACACAATTTTTTTAAAAAAGCACACTGTCAAATCCTACTATGTAGAATATAGAAAACTTTTTCAAGTTTTCAATGCCCATATTAACACTTATATAACATTTTAAGCTCTCAAAGTTAAACATTGGAATCTTAGCTATTTGAAACTGATCCTCCATTTTAATTTATATCTCAGTGAAGGAGTTCGGGGCAGGAGTCACCCTCCCTAGAATATGCCATGTTGGAATGTGGATTATTTGGAGCTGAAGGCATTTGAAACCCTGTGGGCTCAAAAGAAACTTTTGTCCCTCCATTAATTACACATAAGGATCTAAATTGGGGGGTCTTTCCCAGAATAAGGGTTATTAACAGAGATAAATGTTATTAGAGTAAGCCATCTGCAATGGCGGGGCACAGCCTATGACTTTCTCATACTTACTGTAGAGGGTCTGAGCCTTTTATAGATTATTAATTTTTCTATTACACAGATGAATAAAAGATATATTGAAGAGTTAACCCTGAGATTAATCAATATTGCTATATGTCAGTAAACATATTATATAAATGCAATAAATGACTGAATGTACACTTTTAATGCTTTGGTTTGTATTTAATTACTCTGTGGCAGTCTGTTCTCTGCTTAATATTATAAAAATCCAGCAGAGAGGGGCCATGTCTAGGTAAATTATTTTGTGTGACATTATATGAAATACTGTGCACGTGGATATATATTTAAATTTTATTGATAAATAAAATTTTATTGATAAATAAAATTTCACAAAATTATGCACAATTTTTATTTTTCCTGTATACCTTGATAGTTCTTCAGTGAAAACAGATATTTATATTATTTCTTAAAAAAATGGTTTGAAAAGAAAAGTCAGGTATGAATTTAGAAATTTAAATTACTCTATTTCCTTTTTCTCTCATAAAAAGTTGGTTCTTGTATATATATCCCCAAATATATTATTTTTATTTTGTATGAGATGTGGAATTATTGGCTAGAACTATTTCAATGTAAAAAGCTAAGCTTTTAATATATTTCATGGTACAACCTTCAGTTTCAGAAACCGAATACTTTTATAAACCAGAAAAATTAGTCAACAAATATATATATTGAGCATATATTCTAGTCACTTGAGGGAAAAAAAAAAAAAGGATAAATAATGTGTAATAGAGAATTTTTTTTTCAGACCTTCCAATCTTCCAGGAAACCCAAGCAAATCACTTTTTTATTAAAATAAAGTAGAAAGTGTCATGAAAATAGGCAGAAATAACCTTTTCTGAGTAGGACAGGAGAACTTTTGGAAGATGACACAAGAAGGATAAATTGAAGTTGCTGGGAAAAGATAGTGTGAGTGTGTGTTTAGTGTTTGTGTCTATGTGTGTGTGTGTGTGTGCAAAAGAGAGGAAGAAACATTCAAAGCTGGAAAATAGCATGAACAAAAGATTAAAAACTGATGGGGTTTCAGTTAAGGCTGATTTAATTATTCCAAAATAAGCCTATTCTATTTCATTGCGGGACTTGCAACTTTGCCTTGTAGACTCAGCTGCTATTTTTGGAAGTATTTCTCCTTTCAGAAAGAGTCCACTGTAATGAATCATCCCAAATCACACTTAATGGCCATCCAATTTTCCAAAAATGGTCACAAAAACATTTCCATTTCCCATACTCTTCTGCAATTTGACTTTCTTACTTTCTCACCAAGAAGCGCAATCTATTTTTTAACTCGCTTTGAATGTATGCAGGTTCTGTGATTGCCTAGATCCTTCGTACATGGCAGAAATGAGACTGTGCTAGTTCTGGCATTGCCCTTAACTAATCTGGCAGCTTCCTCTTCCTGTACCTGTGAGCCAGTTGTCATGTAAGAAGGCCAGCTACCTTGTAATCATCATGTTGTGAGCTCCCAGGCCATGTGGAAAGGCCCTGGAAGATGAGACTTCAGGTGGAAAGGTTTCCAGAGAGAAACTGAAAGTTATGAGTATACAGTTGTTCTAGAAATTCTCCAGGCCAGGTCACCTCAGCTAGACACAATGTTGACCAAGGTCTACGTGCTTGGCCAAACCTTTCCCACATTGCTAATACACAGAATTGTGAAGGAAAATTTGTGTTTTAAGCCACTATGTCTTGAAGTGGTTTCTGACACAAGAATATAAAGAAAACAAACTACTCACAAAGAAACACTTTGGAGTTCTCTACCTGATGATAGCAAATGAATAGTGAGTTGCCAAGCTATTTGAATATGACAGTAATGATAATAAAGGTCATTACGGGGGGCACCTGGGTGGCTCAGTGGGTTAAGCCGCTGCCAGGCTTCCCCTTCTCTCTCTCTCTCTGCCTGCCTCTCCGTCTACTTGTGATTTCTCTCTGTCAAATAAATAAATAAAATAAAATAAAATAAATCTTTAAAAAAAAAAAAAAAAAAGTCATTACGGGCTGACTTGTTTATGCCCTAAAATATGTATGTTGAGGGCCCAGCTTCTAGTCTTTCAGAATTTAAAATTCAAAAGTTAAGCTTTTAAAGAAGTAATTAAGGTTGAATGAAATCATACGGACGGGCCCTAATCTGTATTTGGAGACAGGGTTTCAAAGAGATTATTAAATTAAACGGAGGCCCTTAGGATGGGTTCTACTGCAATATGACTGGTAAAGAGGGAGAGATGCTGGGCATATGTGCAGAAAAAGGCCATTTGACAACACAGGGAAAGGCAAGGCAAGGAGAGAGGCCTCAGCAGAGAAGAACCTGCCCACATCTTGGTCTGGACTTCTAGGTCCAGAACTGTAAGAAAATGCATTTCTGCTGTTTCAGCGACCTAGTCTGTGGTGTTTTGTCATTGTAGCCCTAGCAAACTAATACATTTTCATCTTGTGCCAAAATTTGTGCAAAGGAACTAATGGAGTTAATTTCTACCTCTACAGGGGAGGATCATTGATATTGCATGAGAAATATGTCTCAGCTATCATTTTAGGTGGGAGGTGTTAATATAACAAATAAAGGAGTATAAAAATCTACACAAATTCTATATTATATATGCAACATAAAATTATTGGCTAAAACTATTTTGATGTAATGAGGTCAAATCTGTAAAATCCTTTAGGTCCACTTTGAGCTTTCCCTTCTGGATTTCTCTCAATTATTTCTGGAAGTGCTAGATGTACCAGAGGGGACACATTCAATCTCAAACTTCCATGGAACTTTGTCTTTTCAGTCCTAAAGTAGAAATGATGACTATTTGATATTATTTGGGAGCTTTTTCCTTATGAAAATACATTTTTGGTTCTTTACATTTTGTTCTTTTTTTTTTTTGCTACTATGTCTATGTTTTTAGGCTTCGAACATATATTTTATATACAGAAATAGAAAATGCTTCTGGGCTAAGGCAATAATGGGTATCACCTACTCTTTGCCCAAAGGGAGCATAAAATTGAGTCGTGAATATAGGATTGTAGAGCATACAAGGACTATAATACAAATGATGATCTATGTAAATCATAGATGCTTTTAGCTGAGAAGTGATTTAAATCATCTATTCTAATAAACTTTTTATAGCCAAAGGGAATTGGCACTGCTATCCCATCCAAATGTTCTCTGATTTATTGCTGTCAGCCTGAAGGAACACTCCTAGGCAATTAGCTGGGCCTATCAGAGATGTGTACCTCTAGGGGCTACTTTCTCAGAAGTGGCTACCCTTTCTTTCTGTTCTATGAGGATTTTATGAATTTATGAAATAGTATGGTTAGATAAGAGATAAATGAAATAATGTCTTATTGTTGATATCTGTTTTTCCTCTGCCCAAGGATATCCTTCGGTAGTCTTGTTGAATATTTGATATTATTCTTCCACTATTCAAATGTTATTATCAGTTGAAAGACTCTTTGGAATGCAACTGGGGAAATGCTTTTAACTATTGTCATGGATCATTGTGACTGGGCTTCAGAAAAACAAAACAAAACAAAAAAAAAACCCTCCCAATTTCCAACTACATCCTCAAGTTCCCTATGGCAGAGCTATCTCAACTATCTCTCAAATGAACTTTGTTTGTACCTCTAGAATCCCTCCATGTTCCACAAACTGTTTTTGCATCTATGCCCAATGTTTTTTTCCTTCTAATCTCAAAAGATTCTGTCTTTGTTAATATTAACCCATAGTCATTCCCTGTCATGTACATTTCCAAATGTTCTAAGGGGTGTTTTTCTGTACCATAAAAATATACTCTATTTTCCCCCTATTTTAAAACAATGATCCAGACCCCTAGATAGTTCACCCAGTCGAACATCCGACTCTTGGTTTTGGCTCAGGTCATGGTCTTGGATTGTGGCGCTTCATGTCCTCCATGATCAAGCACAGAGTGGGCTTGAGATTCTCTACCACTCCCTCCTCCTCGCCCCCTCCCCACACTTACTCTCTTTCCCTAAAATAAATCAATACATCAATAAAATCTTTTTTAAAAATTTAAAGAAATAAAACAACGCTCTTTCTTGGACATGCATTCCTTGCTATTTGATTCCACTAAAGCTTTGCTACAAATCATTGCCTTCCCTTTATTCCAAACTCTCTGGTCAGCCAACTTGAATCTAATCCCCACTAAGGTGGCTCTGGTCACTAGTCACTTTCTGATTACCAAGATCAAAAGGCTCACTTAGTTTTCATCTGAGAAGCATTGGACACTGCTGATAATTGGCTTTAAGAAGATTTTATAGATTTCTTCTCTTTTTGCTCTCCTACCATATCTCTTGTATTTCAGTCCTCTCTGACTGCCACTTCAGTTTTTTTTCTGTTGTTTGTTTGTTTGTTTTATGGCCACTATTTCCCTGCCCACATATTTGCAAAGAAAAGATGGAATAGAAGCAATCGGTACCTGTTTGCAAGATAGGGTGGGATTCCAGAGATGAATGTGGAACTGTCTCCCCACCCAGGAAAAAGTCAAGAATCTTTATTATAACATCTGTGATTAATTTTCATTTCAAGTATCTTAATATTTATTTCCTCTTCGCCAGTTAAGAATTATTTCTCTATTCAACCTTTAAACTTAGCCTAATGTGCTTATTTATTTATTTATTTTATATAACTCTTTCGATTCTGGCCCTTCCATGCAGAACTTGTGACTCCATTGATCTAACAAACTGTGCCTTTTCTCCTATGCATTAATCCATTCCTCCTTAGCCACTAGAACAATCTGGGATCGCAAAAATGTGCCCCAGCCATTCCATCTTGAAATAACAAAAATAGAGACAACAATAACAGCACTAACATTAACCACTGAAACAACAAAATTCAATTACCCACAAGCCTCCCTATTACTCTATTATTCTGTGGTTTCTTTTCATAGGAAAACTTCTATAAAATCCATTAACTCTTGGCATTTTATGCTTTATCAAATCCCTTTGCATCCCTCTCAAAGATGACTTTCATCCCTACCCTTCAGAAGTTACTGCTTTTTTCCCCCAGTTAACCCAAACCATTTTTATTAATAGATATAACAAACATAAAATTGTTCTATCAATTTGTTATCAAAATTTGCAAAAGCTTACTATTAATTTCTGTACTTAGCTCATCTAACAAACAGTCACTGGTCCAGCGCCCATCTGTGGGCTCTTTGCTTCTGTCAGTCACTCTCTCTGTCCCTTAGGACTAGGGATCTTAACAGCTTTGCTTACTGTTAGTCCCAGGTTCACACAATGTCTGTTGTGGTTTCCCTAAACCACACTTGCATATTTATAATTAGTCTCATTTGTAAATAAATGAATCTGCTTCACCTTATCTTATTTTGAGTGATTATTTGAGTGTTTCCTGTTGTGACTGTGAATTTGGGACACAAAGATATTGCTCTTATGGAAATTGACAGAATTCTGCCAGGTCCCAAGTCCAAAATAACAGTTCTAAGTCTGCATCTTCTTGAGCTCTTTGTTTATTGCTTCATTCATCATTCTCCTTATATAGACTCTGTAGCAGTTTCCTGGTTTTCCTCTAGCTCACTGGCTGCTCCTTATTTGCCTGTTCCTATGAGCATCTCTTCATTCTGTGTATTATAAAACAATGGGTCTCTCAGGGCTTGGCCCCAGGCCCTTTTCTATATCTAACTACCCCCACCTGTGACTGCATATATTCTCAAATCTGTGAAGACCATGCATATGGTGATTCCTAAATTGAACACCTCCTTTCTAGATCACTACCAAGTTCCAAGCAAATTTACAACTGTATTCAGCCACTCAAAAGTCTAAAGCCATCTTGAATTTTACATATTCAGAATAGAATTTTAATAATCACTTCCCCCCAATTTTTCTTTCCTCAACACCCTCAATTAATTAACCATGCAGATCATATCAAAAGTTAGGATTGATTTTGCTCATCCTCTTTGTTCATTACCTACCGTTCCTCAATAAATCTGAAAATCCTAAAAGATCTGCATCCAAAACATACCCAAGTCATCCATCTCTCTATTTCTCAATCACTGCCACTCTAGTCATAGTAGCCAAACTTAGTCATCTCTAATATCATGTAATTTGATCTTTCTTATCTCTATTTATTGCTATCTATTCACTCCCCACAAAAGAAGCCAGAATTGTATTTTTGAAAGATAACTGAGGTAATGAAATTCCTCACTTAAAAATCATTAGATAACTTCACATTATACCAACAATAAGTCTTATCATCATACTCACCTTAAATTACAGACAGGTCTTCATTTTACTTTTGAATATGTCCTCACTTAATTTAATGCTAGAATTTTTTTTCAGTTCACTGAGGACCAGCAGTCTGTTTCTGTTACCTGTACTTGCCTTCCTTCATCCTTTACCTTCCTGCTTAGACATAGATGTAATGGATTACTGGGTAGCACAGTCAGTTATGTGTCTGACTCCTGATTTTGGCTGGGGCCGTGATCTCAGGGTCATGAGATCAAGTCCCACATTGGGCTCCATGCTCAGCGTGGAGACTGCTTGAAAATTTCTCTCCCTCTCCCTGCCCATTACTTTGTGCTCTCTCTCTCTCTCTCTCTCTCTAAAATAAATATTTTAAAAATACAAAGAAATAGATGTTATGACTGGAACTGCAATGAACATCTGGTATCCAGAAAGTGAAAGGCATATTGATGAAAAAGTCCCATGTGATGCCGTTGCTGGGATGGGAAGAACATGATCTTGGGACTTGATGATTTGTTAGTCCTGGACTGCCTGCAACTGAATTTGTTATATGGAAATGGATATTGCCTATATATTTTGACCAATGTTATTTGTGACTTTACAATAAGATCAATAATGAAATCAGCATATTGTATTTTAACAGCCTACCTTAACTTTAATGGGTATATCTCCATTAAGATGGTGTTATCTTACCTGCTTTTCTGAAGTTAATACAGTTTTTCAAGCTTTTTTTTTTTAAGATTTTATTTATTTATTTGACAGACAGAGGTCACAAGTAGGCAGAGAGGCAGGCAGAGAGAGAGAGGAAGGGAAGCAGACTCCCTGCTGAGCAGAGGGCCCAATGGGGGGCTCAATCCTAGGACCCTGGGATCATGATCTAAGGCTGAAGGCAGAGGCTTTAACCCACTGAGCCACCCAGGTGCCTTTTTTTTTTTTTTTTAAATAAGCTCTAGCATGGTATAACTATTTTCACCAACTAGAGATCAGGAAGCTAAAGAACACAGGAGTTAGGTACATGTACTACCTCTAGAATGAATAAGGCTCTAGTAAAGTCTTTTCCCATGCAGAATAGGACTGTTAAGTAGAACTATCCTAAAATATTTTGTAATTTTTCTTCTTTCCTTTCATAAACCAAAGTCACAAAGTCTTTCTTGACTTTAAAGTGAGAATTGAGTGGGGTAGGTAGAGATAAAACTCATGAAGAAGCCTCCTTATGTGCCTATAAAACTATGGTCTTGGGGAGTTTCTCATGTTCTTCTTAGTGCATATTCAGCCACAGCAATTTTACAACATTCCCATTTAACTGTACCTTACGGTTGATGGCTCCGGAAGAGTCTGCTCCAGGTAAATAGATCTTTGTTATGATTCTTACTATTCACTGTTTTCTCCAGATTTTAGCATCTTCAGTTCTTTCATGGGTTCAATGATACTAATAATTTTTCAGTTTATTAAGTTTTTTTGGTTGCTGTTACCATTGTTTCTTTGTTTAGAATGGAAATGATAACTTCCAATCTCTTTACATGTTGTCACTAAAACTCTAAGTCCAGAACATTGATTTTTAATATTCCAGTCCTGGAGAACACATCATTTTATTCATACTTCATTTGCAAGAACTACTAACATGGCCATAACTAGATATGAAAGGATCTGGAGAATATAGTCTTTCATTGAGCAAATACTTCCAAGTGGCAAATCTGAAGAGGAAGCCGTGGTTTGGTAGTTAAATAGGTTTCTCAATTACAAAGCCTATGAGGGAGAAAGAAAAAATCAACATTCAGAAAGTATTTTTTTAATATCAGATGTTATGTTAGATATTTTATAATTGCTCTGATTTACTCTTTTTATTATTATGAGATAATATTTTTGTCCTCCTGTAAGAGATTGGAGCAGAAAAGTTGGTCAAATGCCCAACGACACAAAACTCATTTAATAAGTGATCCAAAAATTTTAACCTAAGTCCATATAACTTCCCAGAACATGTGGTTTTATATAAGGTTAATCTTAATAATTTTATTGGGATTTTAATTTAAATATGATTACATTTATAAAGTTATTTGAGAAGAATTAGTCATTTTTCCTGTAAAATCTTCTAATAAAAGACACTAACTTTCTTTAGTGAGGATGATTCTGATATACTTGACTTTGTTCAGGTGTAAAACATAAAACATGTTTAGTCTTGATTTTCCTAAGCATGATCACATTTCCTAGACTGCAGTTCTTGCTGCAAAGTCTTTCAGTCTCAACCAGTCACCGTCAGCAGCCCAGAGTTCCTTTTCTTTATAACGAATTTCCTTCCACTGTGGTGAATAGGATTTTCTAAATTCAGTGTCTCTTGGTTTTCATGTATGGGATAGCTACTGAGAAAACAACTTATCTCTTGTTTCTTGTAGTTCTTATTTGGTGTAGTCCTTTCTTTTCCAAAGATACCCCTTCTATCTGTCCTGTTTTTTCCTACTTAGTTTTTATTTTTGTGCCATTTTTTAATGTATTTATACAAATAAAGACATTTCTTCCTTTCACATTGTGTCTACTGGGAAGACACTGACACATTTTAAGAACTTAATGAATATTTTTAAAATAAATGAATAAACTAGTGAAACCAGACAACATTGAATGTGCTCACATATATTTCATAAATTGATTAATGAATACCTTAATATAAAATCCTGTCTTTCTTCCTGTGTTATAGCTGAGGTCCATTCATTGTGTTTAGAAATATGAAATATTACCATTCAGGATTAAAATGATTATGTTAATTCTGCATCAAAATTCAAAGTAATACTTATTAAGTTTAAAAACATCTGAATTATGGGCCACTGTTGAAAATCAGACACATAAATGGTCAGCGGTTTAAACATGAAAATAAATGTGTATCTTTCTTTCAACTCAGTGGATTTCTTTAACTTATAATATTGCAGAACTGTTTCATTCTATGTTATATACATGTTTTATATATATATATATATACTGTATATATATAAAATATACATATAGCTGCATGGCTACTAAAGGTAAATAGTGTATTTCAATGCAAATCACACTGATTTACTGTCAACTAATGGACAACTTTTAGATAAATAAGGCTATAAATGTTTGTAAACATTGGATTCTACATAACACATCTCCTCTGGGAGCTGTTTCATGTTAATGAGCTTTATATTTTTGAATCTGCAATACCCTGAAGGAGCACAAAGCAATAATGCCATCATCAGAGCATAATGTGGAGCAGTTCCTTCAGATAACTTAGTGTAAGGGCCCTTTTCTATATATGCAATGCTGGATAAAGCAAATGAAATAAATTAACTCAGGGCAGACCACAGATTATATTGGATAATATAAGTACAATAATATAATAAAATTGAATGATTGTAACATTGTTATACATTGAAATGCATTTATATATGAGAGTCCTATATAGGAAGGCAATGGATTTGGATTCCAATGATCTGTTTTACTCTCTGCTTTTCTAGTTACTACATCTGTGGTTTAAAGTAAATCACATAAATTCTAAAAGACTCAGGTATCTTATCAATAAAATATCCATAATATATGACTATTATTTAGTTCTCTCATTTTGGGTAATGTTTTGAATGGAAGTATTTCACATGTGGAAATAACTAGCAACTGTTGAAAATGTGGAACATGATTAGAGAAGTCAGAGTCCCACACTCAGAATCAAGACATGTTCACAACTGGGGAAGTTAAAATGACAGCAGTCTGAGGTTTTCATTAAAAAAGATTACAAAAAGAAAAAAAAGAATTAAGGACAGAATTTGAAAAAAATTTCTCTAGTATCTCTTTCTTGAAATGCCATTCCATTTGTTCAATTACCTACTGACCATATCAATACAGATATAAAACAGACACCATAAAGTTTGATGCATAGTAGAATCAAAGGAGTGAAAGCATATCAAAATCAATGAAAACATTTTAAGATCCATTTAAAAATTATATTCTGGTTGGTTTCTCTGATCATGATCATATGTTTATGACCATTAACATTAAGTGTGGTTAAAGAACCACACTTTAGTTTTTATTTTAAATGTTTTATTTTATTTATCTTTTATTATTATCAATCTTCAATTAATTTTAGAAATAAATGAGTAAATATAATATTAATACACATTTAATTGATATTGAGATATGTAACTATAAGTATACTTTTTTTTTTCAAAGATTTTATTTATTTATTTGACAGAGAGAGATCACAAGTAGGTACAGAGTCAGGCAGAGAGAGAGAGAGAGGGAAGCAGGCTCCCCGCTGAGCAGAGAGCTCGACGTGGGACTCGATCCCAGGACCCTGAGATCATGACCTGAGCCGAAGGCAGCAGCTTAATGCACTGAGCCACCCAGACGCCCATAAGTATACTTTAAATACATTGAAGTTTTATAGATTATTCTTTTTGCCATAAGTTAATAACTAATATGTATGAGTGCTTAATTTAATCTAAATATTTTAAATGATAGTCTATGTATATATTTTAAGGTTTATAAAATATTTGAGGTCACTTTTATTATCCCAAATTCATAGATGAGTAACACAAGATTATAAAGGTTAAATTACTTATAAATGATCACATGTTTAATAATTGAGACTGCATTCAGGCAGTTTGACCTCAAGGACAGTATATTTTATCTTTATAACATAAAGTCTTTCCTATGTACAGTCTTTCATGGAATGTACAATTCATGAATGTACATTCATGGAAGGTACAATGATTGTTACATGCATACACACATATTTGTCTAGATGAAAAATCCGTGTCTAGATGAAAAGTCAAAATATTTTTGTCAGGCTATAATAACTGAATGCAATCCACAAAGTCAAGTTCCTTTACTCTTTCTCTCTTACATATGACAGATAATAGGCTTTGAATAATAATTAGAGCAAAAGAAAAAAGAGTGAATGATTCAATTTAGATTCAAGATCATATATGATGTTCTATCACAATCAATTGCTCATTTGATTCTTTCCTTGCTTTATATTTTTTGCACCTAAAAATTCACATGCTAGTAGTAAATTGTTTTCATTCATTCCAGAATGAAAAAGGATATCATTAGTTGTTCAATTATGATCTAGAATTATTTTTTTCTATTATTTTCTTTTATACATTACACTGTTATTTGACATTAATAAAGCTAAGGATGGAGAGGAGGTGGCAATGGAAGAATATTAGTAATTACTGTGGGTTCTAGAATACTTGTTTGTATACTACACTGTGAAAGCAAGTGTAAGATTATTTGACCCAATTGTGCTGTCTCTAGTCTTTTATCCTTTGATTCAAAGGAAGACCAGTAAGAAAATCAAATCCCCCTGAAACACTGGGGACAACACCACTAGGAAAAGAAGGGAACAAACAACAGGAGAAGCAAAATCAGAAGTGAAGGAGGGGGAGGAGGAGGAATGTAAGAAAAAGGAGGAGGAGGAGAAGAAGAATTTGGACAAAAAGAAAGAGGAAGAGGAGAAGAAGGAGAAGAAATCCAACAAGGAGAAGAAGGAAGAGGATGGGGAAGGAGGAGGAAAGAATTATAAATGGCAGCAACAATAACAACCACAAAAAATGGTTTTTCATGTTCGATCATATTCACTGAGCTTTTTATGTATAACAAAATAACCTACCTGCATGTTTTCTTTTTTCAAATATTGAATCAATAAAATAGTATAAATACTCTTTCCTCACTCTACCCTATTGAATTCCCAATCTCTTGCCAGTGTCTTCCATTCACTAGACCTTACCTGAAACCAAACTGCAAAGGAAACAAGTTCATAAAAGCCTCACTTCTATGTCACAGAACAAACAGGTCAAAACAGGGTGTAGATTGAAACGAAAGTAAAAGTGGTATTAATCCAATACCTTTGCTCCAGAGAATTTAATTTTGCTTTGTTTTAATCAAGCTGTATACCTTTGTGTACATAAATAATACATAACTACTTTGTATCCCTGTGTGTGCTTAAGCTTTTTCATTTTGAAGTCATCTTAAATAGGTTTTGAAAAACAGTTAGTGACCTTTAAAATTACAAGGGAAAAAATCCTGATAATTTTAAATTGTAGAACATGTCTTACCTCAATAATCTACCCACTGATGCAGGATAAACAATGACAACATGAAGCCACTTGTAACTTTTGTTTAAGAAATCAGTCAGACAGAATGAGAAGCTTGTACCATTTTGCCCCACTCTTGAAACACCTCCTGTCTTCCTCCTTAGAATTAATCACTCTTCTAACTTTAGTGAAAATCATTGCTCTAATTTTCTTCATTATTTTACCAGTGATAAATGTATTCAAATAATATGGTTAATTTTTAATAATTGTAGGAGGCAGAATAATAACCCCCATAGGTGTAAATGTCCTAATCCTTGGAACCTATGGACATGTTACATTATATTGCAAAGAGGAAATAAGGTTGCAGATGGAATTAAGTTTTCTAACCATCTTTATAATTAGGAGTAAGTTGGGAAAATATGAGTTAGATAGAATCTCATCTTATCCCCTTCCTCTGAAACAGTGTGTGTGTGTGTGTGTGTGTGTGTGTGTGTGTATGTGTGTGAATGTGTCATGTGAAATAGAATTTCTAAGTTATTATATACATATGTATATAAATATATACAAATCTATTAAGAATTTGTCTTCATGGGATGCCTGGGTGATTCAGTTGCTTATGTGTCTGACTCCTGGTTTCACACAGGTCATGATCTCAGGGTTGTGAGATTGAGCACCACATCAGGCTCAGTGCTCAACACAGTCTGATTGGGATTCTCTCTCTCCCTCTCCTTCTGCCCCTCCCCCTGTTGTGCATGGTCTCTCTCTCTAAAACAAACAAATAAATAAATAAATAAAATCTTTAGAAAAAAAGAATTTGTCTTCAAAGTGGTTACAATAATTTATACTTTCCCTAGGTAGTACATTAAGATTACCTTTGTTTTACCTTACTAAAATTCTTGTAGCTTTCAGGCATTTTAATTTGGATTATGTACATGATTCAACCTCTCTTTGGAGGACATTGGGAAGATGGCAGAGTAAGAGGACTGTAAATTCACCTCATCCCACAGGTGCAACTGGATAACACTCTTATCAGTGTGAATAACCCACAAAATAACCTGTGGCCTGACAGAACAAACTCCACAAGATTACTTAGAGAAGAAGCACACTAAAGAGGGTAGCAATGGCAGAGATGAGGTTGGAAACTAAATGGACTCATGAGACTATCTCCAGGGAGAAGTCAGGCAAGAGACTTGGAGGGCGTGGTAAGGGGAAAGAAATAGACCCCCACACCAGGGGACCTGCATGGTGAATATGAATCCCCATAACACTGGGCTTCGAAAGTGAGAGGGACTGAATTTCCTGAGTTCTTATAGCCAGAGGGACTTGAAGCCTGGAATTTTGAAAATCAGTGGGCTTGGATCTGGAAGAATGCAGAGTTACAAAGCCTAGTGCCCCTGCCCTTAAGAACATAGCATGATAGTTAATCAATAGAGACACAATGTAGAAACAGCGATTTGAAAAACTTCTGAGGCATTTGGGAGAGAGAACAGTTTACTCATTTTGGTGTATGTCCTGGAGGGACAGGTGTCACTGAGGCACTTCTCCTAGGAAAAGGAGCTGGAGGGCACCATCTCTCTCCTCCACCTCCCAGCATAAACACATGGGCACCTTTGGGAACCAGTGTAGCACCCACACTCACTACCTTACTTGCTTACACCACCTCCCCACTGGACTTCAGCAGATCTGTGATTTCCAGTGACGTTCTCTTCAGTCTCAGCCCTACAGGTCCTCTACCCCAGAATACCACCAAAAACCTTGCCAATGATACATCTACACATCTACTGACCCATGTGTTTTGTGGTGTCCTGGCCTGGGCTGTGGCAATGGTGGTAACAGGCTCTATGAAAGCCCAAGGTGCATCTTGTTAAAAATAGCATACCCTGCCTGCTTTTCATGTTTTGCAGATATGTCCAGGCTTCCCAGGTCTCTGCTGTGGTGAATATAAGAATCATTTCACAAACAGACCAGCATGCACCTTGTTAAAACTGAATACCAGATGCAGGACTAGGACAAAACGCTGCCCACAATAGGCAAATAGAACCTCTGTATGTGACTAGACTGAAGGAAAAAGCAGCTAGGCTCTAATAGCAGGGCACATGCAACATACATAGAGATAATCCTTGAAGTGCCAGTTTCTGATGAACAGATGACACAGCACTACAAGGGATTACAGGACCTCTTCTTCATAAGGCCATTACTTTCAAGAGTAGGAGATGGAGGTGACTTCCTTAATATACAGAGACAGACAAAGAGTTAGCCAAATGAGGAGACAGAGGACTGCAACCCAAAGGAAAGAACAGGATAAAACCGCAGCAAGAGGCTCAAGTAAAACAGATATAAGTAGTATGCCTGATGGAGAATTTAGAGTAATGATCATAAAGATACTCACTGGACTTGAGAAAAGCATGAAAGACATCAGTGAGACCCTTAACTAAGAGATTAAACAGAACTAATCAGAGATGAAGAACACAAAAAATGAAATTAAAAATACACTAGATGGAATAAATAGTAGATTAAAAGAAGCAAAGGAGTGAATTAGTGATCTGGAGCACAGAGAAATGGGAACTAATCAAGCTGAGCAGATTAGAGAAAAAAATATGCAAAATGAGAATAGACTTAGGAACTCAGTGGCTCCATCAAATGTAATAACATTCCCATTATAGGAATCCCAGAAGAAAAGAGAGATGAGAAAAGGGGGTGAAAAATTTACTTGAAGACATAATAGCTGAAAACTTCCCTAAGCTGGGGAAGGAAAAAATATATAGATCCAGAAAGCATAGAGATTTCCCAGAAAAATCAACCCAAGGAGGCCCACACCAAAACACATAGTAATGAAAATGGCAAAAAAAATAATGATGAAGAGACAATTCTAAAAGCAGTAAGAGAAAATAAAAGAGTTACAAATGAGGGGAACCCCATAAGGCTATCAGTAGATTTTTCAACAAAAATTTTGCAGTCCAAAAGAAAGTGGCAGGATATATTCAAAGTTCAAAGAAAAAAAAATCTTCAGCCATAATATTCTATCAGCAAGGCTACCATTCAGAATATATATAGAAAGAAACAGCTTTTCAGGCAAGCAAAAACTAAAGGACTTCATGACCACTACAGCCCTACAATAAATGCTATACGGAACTCTAAATGGAAAGGGAAGACCTTAAGTAAGAGTAAGAAAAGTAGGAAACACACAAACAGTAAAAATAAGTATATCTGTAAAATCAGTCAAGGGATTTACAAAATAAAAGGATGTAAAATATAACACCATATACCTAAGACATGGGTTGGGGATGGGGGGAAAAGAAGAGTAAAGAATGGGTTTAAACCTAAGAAACCATCAACTTAATATAGACTGCTATATGCAGAAGATGTTAGATGCAAACCTAATAGTAACTGCAAATCAAAAAACAGTGCTAGATATGCAAAAGATAAAGGAATCCAAATATATCACTAAAGAAAACCAGAAAACCATGAAAGAGAGTAAGAGAAGAAAAGATCAGAGAAGTACATAAAAGAAAAAAGAGAACTACAAAAACAACCACAAAACAAGTACCAAATGGCAATAAATACATACCTATTAATACTTACTTGAGCAACAAATGTGGGCAAGGATGTGGAGAAAAAGAAATGTGTACACTGATGGTGGGAATGCAAACTGGTGCAGCCATTGTAGGGAAAAGTATGGAGGTTCCTCAAAAACTTAAAAAAATAGAACTACCTTACAATCCAGTAATTATACTACTGAGTATTCACCAAAATAATACAAAAAAAAAAAAACAACACTGATTTGAAGGGATATATGCAGCCCTATGTTTATTGCAGCATTATTTACAAGAGCCAAATTTGGAAGCAGCTCCAACGTCCAACGTCCATGATGAATGGATAAGAAGATGTGGTATAGATAGATAGATAGATAGATAGATAGATAGATAGATATAGATGACAGATGGTAGTAGATAATAGATAATAGGTAGAATGGAATATTATTCAGATACAAAGAATGAAATCTTTTTATGTGCAACAACATGGATGGACCTAGAGATTACTATGCTAAGTGAAATAAGGCAATCAGAGAAGGACAAATACCATATGATTTCACTCATATGTGGAATTTGAGACACAAAACAAATGAGCAAAGGATAAACCAAAAAGAGGGAGGAGAGATGGAGGAGGCAAACCAAGAAACAGTATCGTAACAATAAAGAACAAACTGATGGTTACCAGAGGGGAGATTGGTGGTGGGGATGGGTTAAATAGTTGACGGGGTTTAAGGAGTTCGTTGGCAATGAGCAAAGGGCATTCTGTGGAACTGCTGAGTCACTATATTGTACACCTGAAACCAGTATGACACTGTATGTTAACCACACTGGAATTAAAAGATAAAAATTCAACCTCTTTTCACATCATTTGGGAATTTGGAATTGTTTAGCTTTGTGTTTTATTATGTTCTTTGTATAATTTTGAGTTGTTAAAATTCTTATTGTTTTGCAGGAATTCTGTATTATATTTTGGATAATAATTCCTTATTAGTTACATGTTTTGGAATATCTACCCTCAATCTGTGGCTTATATTTTAGCATTACTTATTTTATCTTCTGTTGTTCAGGAAAAAAATATTTAATATATAACCAAATATCTCAATCAAGATATCACTAGAGAGTTTTTCCTAAAACATGTATGTCATTAATCTACCTGGCAATTTTATTTGTAAGAGTGGCTCAAACTTTATTTTTCTTTCCATAGATAACTAATTTTCTAACAACAGTTACTGAATGAATTGTCCATGGATTTGTAATGCTTCTTGAGTCAATAGCAGATTTCAGGTTAAAATGACTAAATCTTGCATTGTTTTTCTATTCCCTCTCTTTCTTTGCTATTTTACCAACATCATACCACAGTTTCATCATAATTTTAGCTAACTTATATTTACTGCTTCATGTTCTTATTATTATATCTGTCAATGCAGTTAATAAGGACACTCAGATTTAAATGCAATTTTCGTATAAGAAACTAAGTATCTTTAGTGGCTCTGGATGACTGTGTTTGGCTTAAAATAAGTGTGGTTATGCCATTTTGAGACATGTGTTTCGTCATGGGATGATTTTATGATTAGTTCATTCTAAATGAATTCAGTGCTTCACCACACTATTGATGCATCTTCAGGAAGGTGCTACTGATGAATTTTAAATGACTAAAATTTGTCCTTGTGAAATAAAAAATCATCTGTATGAAAGGGTTCATTCTGTAATTCTTTAAAGTCATGATATAGTCTTAAAGATCTTTTCTTTAAGTTAACAAATATTCATAGAAATCTGAGTACAAGCAAATATGTATATACATATTACTGTTTTATTGTTTTCTTTGGTCTTTTAAAAAGTTCTAGAAATTATCACCTAAAAGTTCTATATATGTATGTGTGTGTTTGTGTGTACTTATGTGTGTAAGGGCAGCATGTTTTTCAATGTTATGAAATATTCACGTATGGCTGAGTTTCCACATTTTTAAAGATAAAATAAAATATTATGTGAATGTTTACATTTAAGTTTAAAAATACATATATTTCTCCTTTTCCAAAATTCTCAATGATAGAAAATACAAAGACAAAGTATGATTGAATGCTTCCTATAATAAGCAATTCTGACTTTTCTATTCAGTCACTGACTTTGTTTTACTTATCATGTTGCAAGCTCTTACCTTGTAAAATGGATACAACCACAAAATAAGAACTTAGTAAAAATGAATTTCCATTATGCTTTAATTCATAAATATTATATTATTGGACCTTACATTTTCCCAAAGCTATTTAATAAGCCTGAACTTGAAAAAAATCAATTTTTCCTCTCAGTTTTACTTTACATTAATGCATTAACTCATTTTTTAAATGTACTCATAATATCCTAATACTTCAAAATAGGCAGATGCATTGAGGCTTTGAATATCAGCATTTAAACAACATATATTTTTTCCATGCATTGATTTAAAATAAACACAGATACATTTTCTGGTGTAGATATATTGACTAATCTCAAGAAGATATGATGAGTAATAATCAACCAAACAAATGCGTTTCACTATCTTTCATAACCTGGAATATTCTTCATATAGTAGAAGTACAGAAAAGTTATGCTGGAAGCAAGGCATATTAATTGTGGAGAAACATCTAAATTTTCCTCTAAAGAAAACCATTTACGTTAAACATATGAAGCAAATAAAATTGAGTCAGGGGGTTTTAACTGGAGCTTATGAAGGGATAGAGCTCCTGGAGGGGATCTAATGTTGGATTTCAGATGAACGTATTAACTTTGTAATTGCAGACAAAATTTTATGTGAATGTGCCATTTTCTCAGAGGAACATCCAACTGTTTTATCAGATTCTTATGATTTTAATTTTCTGAATTATGTGAATATGCAATATAAAAGATTAAGGAAAATATTTTTTAGTAGTTTTATTTGCTGTTAAAAAATTTTAACATCGGGGGGTGCCTGGGTGGCTCAGTGGATTAAAGCTTCTGCCTTCAGCTCAGGTCATGATCCCAGGGTGCTGGGATTGAGCCCCACATCGGATTCTCTGCTCAGCGGGGAGCCTGCTTTCCCCTCTCTCTCTGACTGCCTCTCTGCCTACTTGTAATCTCTGTCTGTCAAATAAATGAATAAAATCTTTTAAAAAAAAATTTAACATCGGGACGCCTGAATGGCTCAGTTGTTAAGCGTCTGCCTTCTGCTCAGGTCATGATCCCAGGGTCCTGGGATCGAGTCCCACATTGGGCACCTCGCTCAGAGCGGAGTCTCCTTCTCCCTCTGCCTGTAACTCCTCCTGCTTGTGCTCTCTCTCTTTCTGATAAATAAATAAATAAAATCTTCAAAAAAATTTAAAATACCATACAAATATTAAAATATTAAATTAAATATTTTCTCATTTTCTTAAACAAAAAGCAGTAGTCTGATTTTTGAATATCAGAATTTAAAAAGTTTTTTTATTTTAACTTTATTTAAATTTATTTACTTTTTAACAAGAACTATTGATATTAGGTGCATGATGAGTTGCACATATATATCATATTCATTCTACAGCAAATAATTTGACTCAGTATAGATATAGCAAATAATTTATATGGAGTGTATCACTTTTGAGGTATGTGATGGAGTTTTAGTAAGCTTTTAAATATGCAAAACACCCAAAAGTTTGTAGATGACAAAATTAAGCAGTTCTTATGGGGATTTTCCGTCAAAGGGTAAAGCATTGTGTTTTGACCACTATACATTTTGAGGTTTTTAAAACAGACTTTTTTCTTTTTTAATGAAAATTAAATCCTATTTCATCCCAATGAAGAGTTCTTTTCTGTGAAATAAAATAGAACTGATTTATTTTACACAAACAAGTGCACACAGATATGTTTGCATAAAATACATGTGTGAATATAATTATACAGAAAATTAGTGATGAGAAATCCTGGAATCCAGAGGTGTTTTCCTTCCTGAAGATAGGAAAACAATTCATCTGCTTCCCAGCTGTAGCAAATAATGGGTGACTTCATTCCTGAAGTCTTCCTCCTTCCTCTATCCCTGTCCTCATGTGGTGTGTCACACGTCTCCCTAGGGCCTGTTGACTGTTGAGGGAGAACGGGATAAATGTCTGTGGAAGAGAATGTCAGAATGATGAAGTGGGTGGAGAAGAGGAAATTTATCTTATTTCCCTGCTAAATTGGCATTGGGAATTTCACCAAGTACTCTCTTGTCTGGGAAGAGCAGAATTTGTCCAGGGGTAAGGAAGGCACACTCATGTTGATTTTCCTGGCCATTTGACTCACATGTTGCAGCTCCCAAAGTTAATCTGGATGGGAATAGTCTTCAGTTATTTTATTTAAGCTATCAGCAACAATCAAAATAATTGCTCACACCACTGTCACGAACAACTTTCTTCATTTTTCTTCTAAACCCTTCTCAGGTCTAGTTCTTCCCTCTTCCCTTTGCTAGTCCATCTTGTCTCTCTTGGTGGCTCTTCTTTATTTCCCTGACCTGCACATTTTAGCTGTTCTCTAATTCAGCTAAAGAACTTTCCTTCTCTCTGATTGCACTCATTCTTTTAAAGAGCTCATTAATTTATGTATTAGAACACCATTTATATATTTTTAAGATTAATATTCCCAGATTTATCTTCTTACCTGTTTCAAGCGAGACCTTTGAATGGCTTTCCTTTCTCCATGAGAGTAAAATCCAGGCCTCCTGAAATGGTCTGTAACGCATTCTATCCAGAATTCTTTTTTGTCTACCTCTATAATTTCTACCTCTACTGTTCAACTAGCTCAGGGCACTCGAGCCACCCTTTCCTCCTTGCTGTTTCTCAACATGCTCATACCTCAGGTTATTTGCCTTGATGTTTTCTCTGCCTGAAACTCCTTCCCTTTAGATATGTGTGTGGCCTCATTACTTATTTCCATCATGTTACATTGACAGCATGGTATTTCCCAATCCCATATATAAAGAGTAGTCTGAGCAAAAGATAAACATACAGTATGATCTACAAGAACCCGTATGATAGGCTGAATAATACCTATATGCCCTCAAAGAATGTCCATATCTAGTCCCTGAAAACTGTTAAGTATTATCTTATATGACAAAGGATACTGTCCAGATGTGATCAAGTTAAGAGTTTTGAGATTGAGACATTATCTCAAATCTGGTATGCCCAATGTATTCACATGGCTTCTTATAAGAGAGACACATGAAGACTCAGATTCAATCAGGCAGAAATGAAATAGTAGAAACAAGAGGTTGGCATGAAGCAAGAAAGAGGCCATGAACCAAGGAATGCAGGTGGCTTCCAGGAATTGGAAATGGTGGAGAAACAAGTCTTCTCCTGAAGTATCCAAAAGGAATTCAGCTTTGCCAACACCTTAATGTTAGACTTCTGACCTTCAAAATCGTAAGAGGATAAATTTGTTTTGTTTTAAGCTCCTAGTTTGTGTTAATTTGTTATAATAGCAATAGGAAACTACATTCCTCATATAATCATTTACCTTTCATATATTCTTCTCCTATTTCTGTAGATCTTCATACTGGCCAGCCCATCCTCTTTAATGTTTTTTGGACATTAAATGCATGCATTCTCCTTCTGCCTCACTTATCTGCATGACAGGTTCTCACACATCATTCAGATCTTTACTCAAGTTATCTTCACAGTGAGACTTTCATGACCACCCTCCTCTTGCCTCTTCTCCACATGTTTCCATTTCCTTGTGTCATATTTTATTTTCTGCACCTATCACTAGAACATTTCATTAAAAAAAATTTATCCCCCTTTTTGGATTATAGGCTTCGTATGGATAAAAACTTAAGCTGTTTTATTTGTTGTAATATCTCAGTATTTTGCAAAATTACTGCTATATAATCTTAATAAATACGTGACAAATAGATGACTAAATGAATGAATCTTAACAACTTTAACACAATCCATTTCCATTAATATGCATTATTTTCCTCAATGAAATTCATAGTTTTCCATATATATTATAATAAAATTTTATAATTTATTGATCATGTATCTATTTCCATGCCAAATCCTAAATTCCCAGGGAGAAAGTTTTTTGTTTTTTTTAAATTCACTTCCATATGTTCAGTGTTTATTGTAATTCCTGCAAGTAGAATGTTTTCTAAGCATTTTTTCTAAGAATTTCTTAGTGGACTATTTTGGGGATTTTTTTGTTTATTTTGAGAGACAGAGAGAGCAAATCAGTGGGTAGAGGTAAAGGGAGAAGGAGAGAACCTTAAGCAGATTCCATGCCCAGCATGGAGCCCAAGTTGGGGCTCAACTTCATGACCCAAGATCACGACCTGAGCCAAGATCAAGAGTTAGAGACTTAACCAACTGAGCCACCCATGTGCCCTTCTAAGAATTTCTAATATGAATGAGTATATGAACAAAGTCTTCCATATCTAAGATTATATTGGTAATTTAAAACAGTAAAAAAGACAACATTTAAAATAATTTAAACATTTTAGAACAAAAATTGGCATTTCCATTTACCTTGTCACATTTATCCTTGCACAACTAGAAACTAGATGAGTGTTACAGATATATTCATTAAATATTTGCTAAATGAATGACTTAATGAATGACAAAGATAATTTATACTGAAGAATTTATATAATCTTTTCTTATTGGAATCATATGTTAAAATGGCTGGTTATTCCAAGAATATATAGAGTGTTTTTTTGTTTATTTGTTTGGTGTTTTTTTTTTTTTCCAGACAATCTGATCTGTGATTGTTCTTTATACCATTCAAAGGAAAAGTAGTTAGTGAGCAAGATTGTGGTCTCCTGGGCCCTATCTTATCCATGCTTAAACAATTGTTAAATGATACCTGGAGGGAAGTACATTTATTTCTCTAGATTATAGCAACTAGACAGGGTTTGTCATGTAGTTAAAAAAGTACATACTAGCCTTGGATGCTGGGTTAGTGGAAAGGGACAGGGGTAATGGGAAAAGGCAGCAAAAAAAGAGTGATGAAATTTAAATATGCTTCCAATGAGAGGGAAAAAGCTAATTTATCCTAAAGAGGAATGTATTCAAGGGGGATGAATTTCATTCTATTTTGTTTACCCTACAACATATTTAATATGTTAATTGTGTCCATTGGTGCATATTAGTCCATTATACTGCAGCAAAGCAAAACTCTACCCATTTATTTAGTCTACTGACCTATTTTTTTTTTTTTTTTTTTTTTTTTTAGTCTACTGACCTATTTATTTCTCATCTATACTCATTAGGGTAACTCATTATAATGGTTATTAACTGCTGTGTTCCTAACAAAATATTAAGATTGTAACATCTTAGTAATCTTTTGTTGGAGAAACAATAAAATTTTAGCTGTTGACATTTCTCAAAGTTTCAAAATTATATATTTCCAGTTAAATAGATACTATTTTGCACTTAGATTGGAGATGTCTATGTAAATATTCATGTAGGTCTAAATGAAGATATTAACAGGAATAAATGCCATGCATTTAATGACCTAAAAATTCTTCTAATCAATGAGACAACAATTAATGTTTTTGTGTTTGTATTAAACCTTAGACAATAGGTTTTTTACACCTAATTTACATACCTGTGGGTAAAAGAAATACACGTAAATGTGCATATATGTAAAGTTTCTTTCTTAGTATATAACAAGGAACAATATTGTTCAAGAAAATAAATTTGAAATCATCCAACAAAATGGTAGTTATTAGATTTACATTAACATATATACAATGATTTGAGTAATTCTGGGAAAGTGGCTTTGATATTTTAGATTCTATGATAAATAAGAGAAGAATGACTAGGAGAACATTCTTGTAATAAACCTACCTGATTATAGGGGTGCCTGAGTGACTCAGTGAGTTAAGCCTCTGCCTTTGGCTCAGGTCATGATCTCAGGGTCCTGGAATCGAGTCCGGCATCTGGCTCTCTGCTCAGCAGGGAGCCTGCTTCCCCCTCTGTGTCAGCCTGCCTCTCTGCCTACTTGTGATCTCTGTCTGTCAAATAAATAAAAAGAAAACCTTAAAAAAGAAGATACCTGATTACAATATTAACTATTATTTAGGGAAATCTCAAATAAAGTTATATTTCTTATAACAGAGTCTGAACTCTTCCCTGGTATAAGAGCGATTGCTTATCTGCAATGAAATCTTTTATTTTCATCCTTAGGGAAATTCTAAGTGTTAATCAACAAACTTACTAATAGATTTTGAAATCCAATCTATAGCCAAGTTATAGTCTGCATGCAGATATGCACACATTCAGCTCCAAATTTTTGCATAGAATGTTAGATGTATATAGCATATTGGAAAAATTGCAGGTTCTATTCAAGTGAAACAATTGTGAAACTATAGCTTGCTCCATGAATGCCAACATTTTTTTTTACTGTGATAGATAAAATACATTACAATTTTGTGTTATCACCCAACATTATTGAACATAATCCATTTTCCATCATGCTATATTGTTATTAATTTTTTCTGCCATACTACAATATTTAGGATATATTAAAGTGAATATGTTGATTAGGTCCTCATCTCTTTGAACTGCTTTGAGTTGTGAAATTCTCCTGTTATATATATCCATGTTGGGTCAAATAAATGTCTAATTTGTCATTCAGTGTTGTTCTTTTTAGTGGGCAGGATTTTGACTTTAAGGAGTCACACTTATATTCTACTTCATTACTTTATAAAGGCTATACGCTGGGAAAGTGAAATACAAAAAATGTAGAAATTGAAAGCAAATAATAATGAGTAAAGGGCTGAGAGGCAATTTGTGGTTAAAATGCTTCTGACATATTGTATGAATAGATCAAAATTCCAATTTTCATTTCAGTGAAGTGCTAATAACAATGTCTACCTTTCTGATATTCAGGAATTTTGTGAAGAGCAAAAACAGGATGCATAAATCAGGTAACACTATATTTTGTAATAAGTATGCATTTAATACAAAAACAATTGGGTTGATTTGACGTCTCTTTGTTATTTTAGAGTTTTACTTTGTTCTGCTGTTTTGTTTTCTGGCCTCTTTGTTGTGTTATAATGGCTAGAGAAGGAATCATACTTTAATTATCTAATGACTGCTCAGCGGAGTCCTCCATGGGGGATATATTCTATTTTTAGTGCTAAGGTAAAAATATGGAGAAGGCAAAATGCCCATGGAACTATTGGGAAAGACAGTCTTTATGATGTAGTCTTTTGACCTCCTTTCAACCACAGTAAGAATGGGTGCTGGGACTGGAGCACTTCCTTGCCAAGAGAGAGTTCCCAGGGCTTGTGCTAGACTCATCACCTTGTGTGGGAAAGTCTTTCCATTTCAGACTCAAATAGTGTTCCTTTGTTCTGCTTAAGTCTCTGTGTCATGTGGCACTTAGTCAACCCATTGCTCCATCTGTCCCCTGCAGGGTGTAGAGAAAGTCCTTCTGCTGCAGCACAAGACGTATGTACTCATGCCAATTGCCCTAGGTTGGCATCCAATTGCCCTAGGAACCCAATGGACATGGGAGACTGATGCTCACTATTGAAGCTGATCTTGCACTTCCTCTTCCCCATGTGAGTAAAGCATTGTTCCATCCAGTGTTGGAATCTCTTCCCTGATGTTCCTGATACTAAGATGCAGTGGGTATAAGTGCTCATCTTCTATTCCCAGTAACAGGCAACAGATGGGATTTCCTCAAGAGAAAGCAAACACATAAAGTGTAAATGACTTACATATTCATAACTAAATACTAATATTTATGTTTATAAAATTTCTGGGTAGAATGATATATACTTTATGTAATTCCATAGAGGGGCAAATTAATTCAAGTTATTTCATACTGATTTGTAATGTAATTTATGTGTGTTAAGTTAGAGTTTCCTTAGCAGAAGGGAACATAATTAACTGATTATGAGCACAAATTAAACTCTGTCTTTTCCTTTTGATCTTCATATCTGACTTCTTTTTTTTTTTTTTTTTGGTTTTATTTATTTATTTGACAGACAGAGATCACAGCAGGCAGAGAGAGAGGAGGAAGCAGGCTCCCCACTGAGCAGAGAGCCCGATGGGGGCTCGATGCCAGGACCCTGAGATCACAACCTGAGCCGAAGACAGAGGCTTTAAACCGCTGAGCCATCCAGGCGCCCCTTCATATCTGACTTCTAAACATAACATTCGGAGGTGTTTTTTTGTAAATTCTACATACTTTCACTTTTTCTATTGTTTTTGTATTGCAGCCAAATATGTGTGTAGCCTTCAAAGATGTTGGTTGCATTAGTAAAATTAGATATGGATCAGGAATGCCTGAATGGGGAATAATTTCGTATATAGAGAGTTTATTATTGACTCTTTAATCTTACTTTTGTAAATAGTTTTGTTATTCCAAGAACTGGAGTAATGTCTTATAAAATTAAAAAAAAAAAAAAAGAACTTAAAGAACCTATTTTATGTGATTATGGATATATCCAAAATAGGTGGATAAAAGTATTTTCCAAAAGCAGGTTGATAGAAAAAATAAGTTAAATTATGTTATGTTGGGGTTAATGTAGAGCATGAAATCAACCACAATACCTGGCTTGCTACAATCTAACACAGAGGCCACTGGGGGACTAAGGAAGGTTTCAGGAGAAGGGCACAAGCCTTTGGAGTGCTGCAGGGAGTTGCCTTCCCCAGGCTTCCTTAGGCCAAACAGCTGCCCTGTGATCTAGGAGATGTATGCATTGTCCCGTAGGCTATATTTAGCAAAACTCCTTGAACACAGAGATGAGCATACCGTATCTTTCCCATAAACCGATCCTCCTAGTTCCAATAAGACCCCTAGTCACACATCTCGTGCTTGAGAAACTGATAAGGGTTTGTGATTATCCTGAAGGACCCATAAAAGTGGGAGCGGGGAAGAGCAAAGCACCTTGGCCTCTGAGCGTGGACCCCCTTGCCTTCTCTCTTTCAGAGCAAAGTTAGGAGAAATATTTCATTGGTTGGTACAGGGATTCCTGGCCAGTCCCGGCAAGCATATAAAATACCAAATTAAAGCCCATGTGAATTTAGGATTTACATATCATCATCATAATAAATATCTCATATTCTATTTGTTTTTATATGTAATTTGTATGTTATATTTTATATATATTTTTGGAAGAGAGAAAAACACCCACAGAGCATGATATCAAAGTAAGATACACAAGGAAAAATACTGATATTTGACTCTTTAAAATTCCAACTTGTTCTTTAAGAAAAATAAATTGGGAGGAAGACAAACCAGAAGACTCTTAATCTCACAAAACAAACTGAGGGTTGCTGGGAGGTGGAAGTGTAGAGATAGGGGGTCTGGGTTGTGGACATTGGGGAGGGTATGTGCTATGGAGAGTGCTGTGAAACGTGTAAACCTGATGATTCACATACCTGTACCCCTTGGACAAATAATACAGAATATGCTAATAACAATAAAAAATAAGAAATAAATAAAACAAGACAACAAATATAAATGGTGCCTTATTTGGTTAAGTGTCCGACTTTGGCTCTGATCATGATCTCAGGGTCCTGGCATCAAGCCCTGTGTCAGGCTCCTTCCTTGGCAGGGAGTCCTGCTTCTCCTCTCTCTCCCCTCCATCCCCGCTTTCTCTCTCAAAAAAATGAATAAAATCTTTTTTAAAAAAATCGATAACTAACATAAACACAACATTTAAAAGCAAAAGCTGAGCTGCTTAAATATTTTCAACTTTCAAATCTCTAAACACATATGCACAAATATACACAACAATAAAAAAATGAACAAAGATCTCAAAAATACAACATAAAAACTAAATATAAATTATCTACATATTTAAAAATAGAATTATTAGTAGTGGATAACCCAAGAATTACCTTTTTCCCCATGAAATTATCAAATATAATAAAAAAATTAAATTCCCAGAAATGGTTAAGATGCAGCAGAGGGGTGCCTGGCTGGCTTGATAGGTAGAACATGCAACTTTTGATGTCCAGGTTGTGAGATTGAATCCCCATTAGGTGTAGAGATTACGTAAATATAAAATCTTTAAAAAAACAAAAAAGATGCTGCAAAAGGGGGAAGGTAAATTTCAGCCTAGACATTTTGCCTTTGACATTTGACACAGTGAAATTTTTGCTAAGATATCTTAAAATGTTTTTAAAATTGCTATGATTTTTTTTAAATTTTCTTTCTTCTCTTTCTTCCTTTTTTCTTTCTTTCTTTCTTTCTTTCTTTCTTTCTTTCTTTCTTTCTTTCTTTTTTTTTAAATATTTTATTTATTTATTTGACAGACAGAGATCACAAGTAGGCAGAGAGGCAGTCAGAGAGAGAGAGGGGAAAGCAGGCTCCCTGCTGAACAGAGAGCCGGATGGGGGCTCGATCCCAGGACCCTGGGACCATGACCTGAGCCGAAGGCAGAGGCTTTAACCTACTGAGCCACCTAGGTGCCCCCCCTCCTTTTTTTTTTTAAACGAGAAAGATATATGAGCTTCATCCCTACACTAACTTTATCCCCATACGTGAGAGAATCACTCTGCCTTAGCTCAGTACTGATTTTGTCATTTTAACAGTGTTAAAACTTCTGTGATAGCAAGTAGCAATGTAAAACCTAGAAGAAATAAGGTCCAGAGGCATCTGGATAGCTCAGTGGGTTAAACCTCTGCCTTCAGCTCAGGTCATGCTCTCAGGATCCTGGGATCGAGCCCCGCATCAGGCTCTCTGCTCAGCGGGGAGCCTGCTTCCCTGCGCGCCGCCCCCTCCTCCCCCCCCCCCCGCCCACCGCCTGCCTCTGTACCTACTTGTGACCTCTGTCTGTGAAATAAATAAATAACATCTTTAAAAAAAAAAAAAAAGAAAGTCCAGTGCTCCCATGTAAAGATAAAATTATATGAATGATGAAACATTTTCACAGTGAATATTACTATGGAGAAAATGTTTCTGATATCATTCTTATTGGAACATGCATGGATGCATGGAAAATGTCAAAAAAAATTTTTCTAGGTCACTAAAAATAAGTTAATCCTATACATCGCCTGGCCAGAATATTAAGGTTAATGTAAGAAATTCTAAAAATATATCATGTGGTGGAGCAGATCACTTAAATGTCACTGATATTGTTAAATATATACCAAAATTTATCCTGCTCATCGATTTTGATAATTCCTCATCTGGAGTTAATTTCCTTGTTAAATATAAAAAGTTGTTTATAATTTATATGACCCTACTCTTTTAAGCATGCACTTTGAATTAGAGACAGAGGTAGTAAATTCTCTATTTTATTATTGTTACCAAAAATTTATCAATTGCTGTTTAAAATTAAAATTCAGATTCTAAAAGCTTCTAAAAAATGACAGCACTGATTTTTCAAAGACTAACTATAAAATCAAACATAACGTAAGTTTGAGATCATCTTAATGAGTGGAATATTTTAGGAATAAAGCATACATTTTATATTTCCGCAATGATGATGCCCAGCAATACATGACAACACATGGCTTGAAAATATAAAATATTTCTGAAATTGTTTAAAACAAAATTACATTTCCTTCCAGAAAATTTGCATTATCTGAGCCTTAAATTTTATGGATTTTTGTTAGTTATGAAAGAGTTGACGCATATTATTCATAGCCCATCAGAAATAAATCAACTCATATGTTTCTCATTTTCCTTTAATTCCTTTTTTTTTTTTTTTTTGCCTTTTTAAGATTTTATTTTTAAATAATCTCTACATGCAACACGGGGTTTGAACTCACAACACTGAGATCAACAGTTGCATGCTCCACCAACTAAGCCAACCAAGCTCCCCTTTATATTTCTTTTTTTTTTTTTTTTAAGATTTTATTTATTTATTTATTTGACAGAAATCACAAGTAGGCAGAGATGCAGGCAGAGAGAGAGAGGAGGAAGCAGGCTCCCTGCGGAGCAGAGAGCCCGATGCAGGGCTCCATCCCAGGACCCTGGGATCATGACCTGAGCTGAAGGCAGAGGCTTTAACCCACTGAGCCACCCAGGTGCCCCTCCCCTTTATATTTTTAATTTTAGGATAATTCTGGAATTACACGTAGTATTAAGAAATAATGCAAAGAGGTCTTATATACCTTTTACCCACTTTCTCCCAAAGTAATTTCTTGCAAACTGTAGTACACTATTACAACCAGGATTTTGCCATTGACACAATAAATATACTGAATATTTCTATGACCGCAAGGATTATTCATATTGTTCTTTTATACCTCCTTGGACACACATGCTTTCCTGCCTCCTAACCGCATAATTGT